>NW_015624203.1:573831-639870 GCF_001515625.1 Sinocyclocheilus rhinocerous | reverse complement strand
TCTCTTCAGGTGGGTTTCATTGACTACATCGTCCACCCACTGTGGGAAACCTGGGCCGACTTGGTGCATCCAGATGCCCAGGATATCCTGGACACGCTGGAGGATAATCGGAACTGGTACCAGAGCATGATCCCCCAGAGCCCTTCCCCACCCTTCTACCAGCCCGACAAAGAAGGCAACGGCGGGGGTTCAGGGCCAGACAAGTTCCAGTTTGAGCTCACACTAGAGGAAGAGGACTCAGAAGGCACGGAAAAAGACGAACAGAGCCAGGGTGACGAGGAAGAGGATGTGGAAGAAGAAATGGAATCCACTACACACATCCAGATAGTTACCGAAGACGCATCACCTGTCGACACATAGGACTTGGCGTCTCTTAATAGGCGGTAGCTGTTTTTTCCCTTGCGAGAGGAGCAATCTTGCAGTTGATGCTTTTTAAAAAGCCCACATGGGGTGCTTTTTTAGGCCCTCATGGGAGGAGGATGTCTTGCCCTCCTTGCACTTACGTTTGGAGACAGTTTGGTAGGAGCTCTCAGGAAATAAATGCTGCAGACATTTTGGACCTGAACAATTGACAGGCGACTTTGATAAACATGAAGGATTGGGGCCAACGTGGACAGTTTGTTTGTTTGTTTGTTTACCTGCCGGTGAGGAGTAGACACTACTGAGAGGATTTCTCTTTTTTTTTTTGTACCAACACAAATTTTTTCTAAAGCTATGGTTGTGTGTTGAGGTCAAACACGAACTACTGAAGAACAAGTATTTGTAAAGAGAGAAACTGTTTACTTTTCTGTACCATTTGTCTAAAGACTGTGTGCCTTTTTACTATTGTCTTTTTAATAGTCTTTTATTTATTGAACACATTTTAGTATAACTGTATGTTGAAATGTTTTCGTTTTCTAAACCAGACCAAACATGCAGAATTGTTTTATATCTACGCTGGAGAGAGAATTAGTGTCTTCCTTTGTTTGGCAATATAACTTGATAATCCAAACATCTGACAAACGATCAGAAAACTAAGAAATGATGAAAGAGGCACTTTCTGTTTATTCTATCTACATTTGTGTCGGACTTTTTAAATATGAGCACAAACTCTGTTTATTTGGATCCGTACATCATCCCATCCACATTAGGGTAAAAAAAAAATCTGTGTTAGGTAAATGCATTGTTGCACAAAAAACTTTAAATGCCCTTAAATATGAAGACCCCATTTGCTTAGATCGTAAAACAAAATACAAGCACCCCCCAAAAAAATCCAATCACTAGGGGTCTCATAATGTACTAAAATCACAGGGGAAGCCAAAGCTATGTTCACTTAAACGTTAATTTGCTTTCGATTCATCATAATTGTCTTCCTTACAGCAGCCATTTTTCATTCTTCCCATCATACCTCAGAAACACAGAATAAAAGCAGTCCAAACTAGCTTTTGTAGCTTTTCTACACACTTTGATACAGAACATTTCCACATTTATCTTCTAAATAAAACATCTTCTCTTATGATTGGCTCACTTTTAAGACAGATTAAAACATTGACGTCAACTGATTTCCTTCCCCATCTCGTAGAACACCAAGATATGATTAAAAAAAATCTCACTTACATCTGCTCTAGTACTTCAACAATTACACTTGTCAGATTTCAACATGCCAGTTTTGTAATGAATCTATTGACGTTAGCATTGCTGTCTCGTGCATTTTTTCACCAATAACGTTTAAGTTTGTGTGTAGTTCATACTTTGAGGTACTTTAACTACCTTACACTCAAAGTCTCAACAGTGGAAACAGTTAATGGCCAAAGTAGCATGCAAATGTACGTTTGTGTGCACATATATATATATATGTGTCTACACATTACTGTGTTTATGTGTGCAAGCGTCCGTCAGGTCGCTTGATCACCAGCCCACGCTTTTCACGACTCCTTCAATTCACTTTGTTTCTATGCGCTCAGATTGGTCCTCTACTGTTTATAACAGTGTATTTATTACCGTTAACTGTACATAAGAAATAATGTTTCTTTGTAAATGGATTAATTTATATGCACTTGCATTACCGAAAATTGGTGGTGTTTCTTGTGTAGTGGGCTCTTGGACTGAGTCTGTTTTATTTAGTAATATTGTTTGTTTTAATATAAATAAATATATATTATATATACTATGTATGAATATATTGCACAATTTCCAACTGCCCAGAACAGTAGCCTATGAGACACGCGACCCATTGGTAACGGGGAGAGTCTGTAGATAAGACATAAATGCATACTGTAGACATCTGTCAGATATTAGAAGCTTTGTGTATCACTGTTTGGTGTAACATCGATAAATCAGTATCTCACGAGAATCTCCACAGAACATGGCCCTCAAATATATACAACACTTTGAATGGAGATTGCTAAAAAATGGCTCAGAAGTGGCCTGTCAAGGCACATTTACAGATGAATTGGTCACTAACATCACAATCTTTGAACAACAATGTGAAATCGATATAATTACGAAAATGTGATCTTCTGTAATTATTTGTGCTAATGTGAACTATTTTTTCTGACCTTGTTAGCAGTTTTGAAATTCAAATTGTCAGTATAACTTTGTTAATCTATATTTGAGATCTTTTGGTCCGATTTGCGTCCAAAAGGATTCAACAGAATTAGTGCTATCTGCATGAGGGATGAGTTTTTATCGTCTGGTTATCCCACATTGTTGCAGGTGAATATTCAATGTTTCACACAATGTATGGTAATAATATTGTATATTGTGTTCAATAAAATCTGAAGCTACTTTTCTATGAAGTGATTAAAGACAAAGCATGAATATATTCTGTGTTAATGTCTTTCTTCATCGCTTTTATGTTACATGAACTCTAGTTTATTTAAATCAATCTCTTTTTGAATTCACCCAGTTTATCCATTTGAATGATTCTAACAATATAATACAATATAACAGTAAAATAAATTAATAGACATAAAATATTATAATATTACATACAATATATACAATACCGTTTAATTATTATGACATCATATGTGCATCTTTCATTAAGGAAATTGCCATGATTTCAACAATAATAAAAGTCTGCTGTCAGCATTTTTTTTAAAGAAATGAATTCTTTCATTAGGAATGGAAGCATTATATTAATAAAGAAATGACAGTAAATATATACAATTTTACAAAAAATATATATATTTCAAATAAATTGTTCTTTTAAACTTTCTATTAATCAAAGAATCCTGAAAAAATGTATCACAGTTTCCACAAAAATATTAAGCAGCACAACTATTCAACGATAATAAGAAAAAAATATTTTAAATTATGTTTTATATATATATATATATATTTGTTTATTTTTTATTATTATTTATTTTTCAAATAAATTCAGCCTTAGTGAGCATAAGTGACATATTTCAAAAACATTAGAAATACAAATACCAGCTTCATATATTAAATACAAATAAAATATACAGTATATTATGTGAAAACATGAATCTTGATCTTAAATGAGGCCATCAGATTTGCATTTGAACCCTTTGTGTGGTCGCCTTGTTTGAAGCTGAATCCAGTGTGACAGGTCACATTGCATCCAGTGGGGTCTTTTAAGACTGCAAACTCAATGTTTAGAACAAACCAATACGGACAGAGCTAAAATGGCCGTAGGTGATTTGGCTTGTATCGCTAGTAAATGGCAGTGACAGAACAGATTTTTTAGCATAACATCACACACACTTACATACCTACACTCTCACAATCTGGACCCGCATAGAAAAACGTAAACATGTTGCCGACAGGTTAATGGATTTCGCAGTGGTGAATGTAAATGTGTGTAAAGTGAATTGCTTGGTCCTCTGAGCACAGGGTGGGGCCTTGATGACCTTTGACCTGTGCAATGGTCTCCGGTACATGTTGTAGACATCCCTTGTGTCTGTGCCAGGTTGTTAGCAGGTGGCACGGATCTGCCAAGACGTGCGCTCACTGACCTGTGCTATAACCCCCAACACTCACCGTCTGTTTGTGGGTGTTTATGCGAGACTGATACACAAGGAATCCGCTGCCCTTTTGTGCTCCTCATAATGATTTTTTTCAAGTCTTTATCACAGGAAGCTGTGTGATTGATGTCAGAGAGAAATTATACTACTGTCTCAAGCATTTGGATGAAATAAGGCAAACTGTACAGCAGGAAGCATAGTAATGCTTACAGGATATGACTACTTAGACACATGATACTTGTGGGCTCCATACATTTTCCATTAGGTATTATATCCTTTTTGTCCTCCTGTCTTTGTTTTCATTCCGATAAGGCAGTAAGCACTATGTTCTTTCTATATTAATCAGTTAAGTAAATTATTTGATTTAAAAAAATGATTAAAACCATAGCTAGCAACAAGACATTTGATTGTCAAATTGGTTTGTTGCATTTTGCTGGGCACACTGAAAAATATTTTCTTAATCTTTATTTTTTGTTTGGTTTCCAGTAAAATATTTGTAAAACAGGCTAAAATTGAGTAAGTAATGTTTTCAGAGAATATCTTAATTATTATTTGTTCTTGTTTTTGAGCAAATATTTGCTACAATTATAACAACTGTTATTTTGCTTCTCAAGTGAATTTATTTGGAAAAGCATACAATATTGCTTTATATGATTATATATATACATACATATATATATATATATATATATATATATATATATATATGAAAAAAGATGGCAAAAGTAAATTATGAAGGCATGATAAAAACTGGGACATAAAGGTGCTTGAAGCTGAAGAGTAAACAAATCTTGACCTGTATGCATTTATTCTATTAACATATGTTTTCAGTGAATTCAACATATTTATAGGAGAACCGTAAGATAAGTGCCTGCCATAAAATAGCCAAGTAAAGACACATTTCTCTCTTATGTTCAAGCACCTTGCAGTAATGAAAGTTATCGACAAATGTTATGACTTTCAATCTGTTACTGTTACTGATAAATGCATGAGGGAGTGCTGTATATACTGCAGGACCTCCATGTCAATCGATAACTAAAGGTTTGGAAACATCATGCAGAGTGCTTGAAGAACCCCCTGAGAGTATGTTAGCCTTGTAAATGAAGGCTGTAAATCAGTCCCATGATGGCTAGCCAGAGCTATTTTTAACCTCCAACCAATTAGGAGAAGAGACTGTTGACAGTCTTTCTCCTTGTGAGTTGATGCTCAGTGTCAAGATGTCTACCTTAGCCTGCTCTCCAAAATCGATTGAAAATGAAATCCATAGAACACTCAAGCACACACTGACATAAATGTATGTGTGCCTATATAAACAGACCCAAACACACACAAACATGAGGAATATTTGGGTGGTTTGGTCACAACAATAAGCTTTAAATATTGCATATTATGAATTTGTGCATGATATTAACATGCCATAATGGTAATTCATAACTATTTTACGTTTTGGCAAATCAGAGGCCAATTCGCATGAATTTTTTTCAGTCTCATTCATACGTTTTCACATGATCTGCTTACACTCAAGTTAGGTTTAGGAGTGGACCTTATTTTTTATTTTATTTTTTTCAAAAATCGTACATTTCTGTATTAATCGCATCGTATGAAATAATATGAAATGGCCACCTTGCAAAATAGTTGCGTTTTCTAGTGAAATGGGTTGATGGGACTGTGTATGAGGTGGGTAAATACTGTTAAACTTAATCTAACCCTAAATCTAAATTAGGGCTATTAGATTAATAGTTTAATATTGTGTAGCTAAATCTGTAAAAAAAAATGTGAGTTTAAAAACGTGAGGCACAGCACAACAGGATGGAAAACAATGTAAGGACTCAAGATGTGATTTCTGAATTTCTTTCTTTAAGTGAGCGAATGAAGTGACGTGTGACTCGGAATTTGTGCTCTGCATTTAACCCATCCAAGTGTACACACACAGTAGCGAACACACACCCAGAGCAGTGGACAACTGCTGCGGCACCCGGGGGTTTGGTGCCTTGCTCATGGGTCTCACCTCAGTCGTGGTATTGAGGATGGAAGACAGCGCTGGTTATTCACTCCCCCCACCTACAATTTCTGCTGGACCTGAGACTCGAACCCGTGACCTTTGGGTTACAAGTCCGACTCTCTAACCATTAGGCCACGACTGCCACGACTGCTTTCAGCTTGATACAGGAAAAACTGAGGAGTCTAAAGATATTCAATTTCCATTCTTCTTGGAAATTTCCCATCTGGAGTCAGACAAGGGGCTTGGTGAGACCTCCTTGTTTTACTCTTTATTGCTGTGACAAATTTGGAAATCACCCCCAGTGACAGGCCTAGAGTTCCAAAATGGCCAGAAACAGCCATGTCTTTTAAACTGGCCCATTTAGACTTGTGGATTCAAAAAGTCCTTACACAGAGAGAGTTTTCTTCTGTTCTGTCTGGACAGCAACATTACATTGCTCCTCTTTCTTCATCTCTCCCTTCCTCCCTCACTTGCTCTCTGTTTGATGTACTTAACCAGAGAGCGCTACGAAATTCATTTTCCACACTCATTAGTTGTGGGTCAGCAGTGCACCCTCACTGGGCGCTCATGCGGCAGCTGTCTAGGCTTTCAGCACTGATGGTGTGTCAGAGAAGATTTTTCCAGTCTGCATGCTGGTTGGTTGATTTATTTTATAGCTTGTTCACAGTTGCACAGCAGCCCATGACAGCATGCCTTACTAGAAACAAGCAGTTTACAAGCAGCCTGATACTGAGGTAAAAAGAGTTGATATAAGAGATGTGTGGATGTTTTGTTGTCTTTAAATAATTAACTGACAAACAAACAAACAAATAAATGACAGGTTGTCACATACTGTATTTAATAAAATTGTTCATTTGCAATAACTGTTGGCCAAAACAATGGATTTATTTTTGCACATCAAGAATGATACACTACATTTATCAACTAATCTGAGCGTATAAGTATTGAATAATACTCAAAGTGAACAAATAATTTTAAAATGATGTGACATGGTGCAGTATCAGCTAGCTGCATAATTCTGTAAATGATTCTTTCCCTCCACCCACACGCCCCTGCATCCGCTCAGCTGTGTCTTCTCCGGGAAGAAGTGCAGTTCAGTGAAGCTGGCAGACAGAGGGAGGGATGGATAAAGCAGGGAGAGGAGGAGAAGAGAGGGAAGCTGCTCTCCCCTGGGGGACAATGCTCTGCCTCAAATGAGGAACCGAAATGCTTTCTGACATTTGGTGGATGCAGCATGTGCCTGGCCTCAGCTGGCCCACAGAATGAGTGAACACACACTCACTTACACAAACACACACAAATTAGGGTTATGCATAAAACAGTGATTTAGAAAATGCTCTCACTTTATCCATCTTTATACTTCATTTAGAGTGTTGGAATGTGTGCATGATTTACGAAACATTTCTGCAGTGGTAAAAAGTGATGCGAACCTTCTATGAGAACCTTATGGCATTTTAACATGTCTTACTTCCCCACAAAGCAGGAGAGAGAGTAAGAGAGAGATCATATCATGAGTTGTGACCGTATGATATAATGTTGAATGCTAATCATCCCACAAAACATCAGAGCTGCTGAACAGGCTGCGCTAGAACACAATGTCTGAGACCTCTGATGATCTGCAGTTACTATGGCAACCTCATCAATGGACTGCATCTGTAACTGGTACACCTCAGTATTAAACTTTGGAAATTCTTAAGAAATGAAACCTTGTCTTTTCATGTAAACACAAAGGCGAAAACATTTCACATTTACATAGGGGTAGGCATGATGCCATTTGACTGTTGCAGACATGGTTTTATGTTTACGCAGCGCGATGCAATGCAACGCAATGCGTAAAAAGACAGTATAAGTCATTATAATCATGTCCCCACTGGATGCAATTATTCATCCAGTGGGGACAAATTATGTCCCCACTGGATGCAACAAATGCCTAGTTTGTAATGGGTTTTAATGTTTTTGTCTCTTCGCTCCGGCCGGGACAAGGCATCACAGTATGGTGAGGGGCGTAACATTTCCTTCACACGCTTGAGGTATTCGGACAATCACAACGCACTGGATAGCTGGCCAATCAGAGCACACCTCGCTTTTCAGACCGATGAGCTTTGTAAAAATCGACGCGTTTCAGAAAGGTGGGGCATAGAGGAGAAACAATAATGTACAGTATGTGGAAAATAATGTGGTTTTTTAACCTTAAACCGCATAAACACATTTCATTACACCAAATACACAAAATAATGTTCTTTTTAGCAGCATATGACCCCTTTAAGGATTTTCAGTCAATCTGGGATTGCTGTGGTTACGCAATATGGATTTATTGATCTGTGTGCTCTGTACAGAGAAAATGACCCACAGCAAGCAGTGTGAAATCAAATGTACCCTTTATTCAAAGTCAGTTAGTTAAAATAAATAAGCTTCAGTGTTTCCAGAATTGTATATTTTGGTGTTTCTTTAGTTATAGGCATTTTCGACCTAATGGACAGTAACTGTGCCTCATATGAGAATTCTGACATTTTTGTCATAATTATTTCTGAAAGGCATGAACATTTCCATCAGATCTCAGATTATGAATTGTGTTTAATAGCATTCTGTGGTGGAAAAAAAGCCTTTGTGTTGCTAGCTTGGTAAATCTAGGACATGTTTAGTGTAAAATGTGTAAGTTTCTATTTATTATCATAATTTGTAAAAAAAAAATTAATCGTTAATATTTTTATGAAGGAAAAAGCAGTTAATTTTAGACCAATAAAAACCACTATTTTCATTTGCAGCATTACTACAGTAAATAATATGCAACGTATCTTGAATATCGTCATTTAATACGTCCATATATTCTCAAAAGCAATATACATATGCCATAGTGCAGTGGACTCTATTTTATAAAGTAATTCGTGGATCAGTTAAATCGGTCCAATCGGTCTTGTTTACATGCGCCTCTTTAATCACGTGGAAACAGCTTCCTCTCTCTAATACTGATCACATCCTAATTTTGAATTAACTCTCCAATATTAGCCAGATTCTTTATCATTTACAACAAATTGCGATGTCGGATCTGCGCCTCGGCGAAAGTGTTTTTTTTTTCTTTCTGTGAATGTTTGTAGTGGGAAAAGTTTGTTTATGTTGAGAAGGGTAGGTCCACACACACACACACACACATACACACATAGGCGGCGGCTGTTTTTGATCACAGTGCGCGAAGCAGGAATCCGAGGAAATGTGGTAATGTGGATTCATTTACTGTTGTGCTTTAATTTGGAGTTATGGGAGGAGGTTCTGTTTTCATTCGTGACGCTGTTTTATTTCCTCCTCTATATCGACAACGCAGTGTCAAATAGATCATGAGAGCTTTCGTGATACGCTGCACAAAATCGTCTAGCCTATAGGCTACAGGTAGTTCTGTACAAAAATCAACATGTAAACATCCTTAAACAAGATACAATTACTTTTTTTAAAGCAAAACTAGCATGAGCTATTATTTAACTTGTTTCCAGATAATATCTAGTATATATATAATATATAATTTTATTTTATTTTTCATGGGTAGTTTATTTTTCTTGTTTAAGCATAAACCCAATATAATTTAATGAGGTTAGGCTATATATATATTTTTTTAGGTTAGGTAAAGATTCTGTCCTTCAGTGTTGAAGTGTATATTTGACAGTCGGATTAGGGGTGAAGATGGATTTGGATTTTAGATGTGTGACTAATTTGGAGTATTTCGGGATTTATGGTTAGAATATTGTAGTTCTCTAACCATGTCTTCTACACCCTTTGTGCTAGTGTACATACTGCATAAATATGTTAAGCATGTTTTTGTTTTTTGTTTTTTGTGCATTAGCTTTTAAAGGTGGATTAACATTTGTGTTTGTGTCTACATAGGTGATACAACAAGTGCAGTTGTGCTGGATCACCCGGTTTGTTCTCTGTTTACATACATTTGGGTTTACCTCATGGCAGCCACAACATGTTTCCTTCGATCCTAGGACCTCAGATTTCAAGAAAGTCACGGTAAATAGTTTGATCTGTAGTACCCAAGGTAATTTACAGTTGTTTACTTTGTTTTGGAGTTTATCTGTAACTAAGTGATACAGTAGCTGCATAACACGTAGGATAATCTTCATCATAACCACTTAAAATGCATAGATTCAAGCCTGTTAGTGTTAGTGATATCTTCTGTTATTACAAGTGATAACATGTTAAGACAAATATAGGGATGACTCTGCATTTTAACCTGGAGGTCTAAAAGATTTCCAAGACAACTTAATGAATAAAAATTACAAAATGATGGCCAAAGAATGATGGCAAAATCTGCTCAAGAAATGCATCTGATTTTCGGCACTGGCTCTTTTCGGTTTAAAAGGGATAGTTCTCCCAAAAATTAAAATTCTACCATCATTTACTCACCCTCAAGATTTTACAAACCGGCTTGAGTTTCTTTCTTCTTTTGAGCACAAAAAATATATTTTTAAGAATTTTGGTAACCAAAGATTGGACGGTAGCCATCAACTTCCATAGCATGGGAAAAAAACTACTTTGGAAGTCAGTGGCTACTGTCAACTGTTTACTTTTTTTTGTGCTGAACTGAAGAAAGAAACTCATACAGGTTCGGAACAACATGAGGGTAAGTAACTGATGACAGTTCAGACGATTCATTATTGGGTGAACTCTCCCTTTAATATCATGTCACAACACCAGGAGAATCCAAACTTATTCAACACAGAGGGCATAATTAATACAGAGTCTCTTTAATCCAAATCAACCTAGTATTTTTTTAAACTATGCACATTCTCAGTCTTTTTAAAAGCAGGAATGTCTTTTCACTAAAAAGGAACTAGTGTAGCCAGCTGCAATAGGATTGACTGTAACAAGTAAGGACTTGTGCTGGCTTTGAAATCCCCAGAGGTTTGCATTACTGTTAACATTGTGGAAAACATGCTGTGTTAGATAGCTTGTCAGATAAAGTGCGTTAGTTTCATTAGATTCTTTCTATTTTAATAATGCATTGTGAAGACTGAAGGGCATGATGACAGCTTAAGTTGAATGGGTTAGTGTTTGAGGGAACCACTGTTTGCAACACCTCCTTGAGATCTGCTGTACAGTACGTGACTCGCTGCACGCACTCAGCTCAGGTTACACGTATCCAATATAGGGTAGCGTTTGCCCAAGACAAGACCCAGAATATGATCTAGTAACTTGCCAAGACATGCTTTCTGTGACATTACAAACTCTCCACTTTTTGCAGTCAGTACTCTTTAACTATCTAACCAGCAATGTTTCTTGTAATGCTTCTTGTTCTTAATGATCAAAACTTATTTCTGTTGGGCAAAGAGAACCACCCCATGCATCCAACCTGTAAAGTGTTCTCTGTGCCATTCTTAACAAAGTAACCATCCAATGCAGTTAAGATTTCAGTAAACACCCTGTTTGAGGGAAACGAAGGTCTAAAAACAAAGGTCTATATATACTGTTTAATTGATTAATTTACAGAATCTGCAAGATGTTTATCATTTAAAAATAGATGGACCATAAAGGCTACATTTAGTTTTTTTTTAGTACTGCCCTGATTATGCTATTTAACAGATATTTAAATGTTTACATTAATTAGTTTAATATTTAAATTTATTTATCTTGTGAATTACGCAACGCTGCATTTTTTCCCCAAGTTTTCTCACAGATTCATTTATATATATATATATCCCCCAAACACAATTTTTTTCTAATAAATAAAAAATATATAAGATATATATTTAAATAGACTTAAAAATCTCTTTCTCAATAACTTTTGATTTTATTCAACATACAGTTCTGGAAACTTCTGGAAATACAAAATGAACTTTGATAAATTCATATATTGACACACATTTTCTGATAATAGAAAAGATTGGACAACGCAGCATCGGACAGTTAATGGACATGCAGGTAGATTTAAATTTTTTCCCCCAAACACATTTTTTTTCTGTCTATGCTGGAGCAATATTAAAACTGCAGAGCTGTTGTACACATTCAGCTTAACGAGAAAAATTGCTAACCAGTCATTTGTTTTTGATCAAATAATCATTTTGGTTTACAGTTGATTTTCCTTTTAACATTTTGCTGTAATAATAGTTTCAAATGATGGTTACTGTTTTTAACTATAGAAAAAAGTCTCAGTGTTTTGCTGACACTCTTTCTTGGCTGCTCATGCTGTTCATGGTTCCCAGCACACGATGAGGATCCATTTGAAGTCCGTACCATATTTACTCACACTTACCTGAGAAAATCTAACAGCTGGTCAAAATTTGTGACGCAGCCCTGCAAAAGTCCACATTAAAGTGAAATCGGAATCGCAAAAAGTTGTCATAAGAAAGGGGGGAATGGGGGACACTTGTCTGCGTCGGCGAGCGAGGGGAACTATCATTCAGATCCCTTTCCGAAAGCTTGCAGTCACACAGCACAAATACATGACACACTTTGGAAACAAACCCTGTTTCATTTGAGATGTCTGAATGCCTAGCAACAGCTGTGCTATTAATTAAGCAGATTATGCAAGTGACAGTGATTCAAACCCACTGTAATTGAAACAGCGATGCTGCCACTGCGCAGACGTTTTTGCTTGTTCTCATTTCAACTTGGCACGACAGAGTGACATGATGTTGCAAGGTGGCTGTAACCGAAACCAAACCGTTACGTACGTCATACTTGTCATACCGCCATCGCAACCTCTGTTGATCCAGTCGTGGCTCCGCGACAGTTGCAGCAGCTGGCATTTGCCTGACTCCTTTCACGTCCCATAAATCAGCACTCTATTCCAATGAGCGTTTGGCAGTGTCCTGTGACCTTGATTCTCAAGGTTTAACAGCTCCCTTCATTTCTACAAAAGCAAAGTTTGGAAGAGCAAGGAAAGCATATTTGATAAATGGTGTGGAAGATTTTTATCAGATCATCTCTAGACTGCATTATCTCTCTGATAATAAAAGTCTATTTTTCTGGCATCAAAACCCCAAGTGTTCAAGAGTGATCCTTTATAGAAACGGCAAGAGCCGTCACAATGGCTCCCCAGTTCATCTTAGAAAAGGCTCATCACAGAGAATGAGGTGAGGGAGATCAACAGGATAGGCCGTTGTGTGGGACATTTAAAAGAGTTATGGGTCTAAACACACACACACACACACACACACACATGGACAGTACATTAATAGAATGGAATATTGGATTTATTGTAGTTCTACTGTACCTCAGTTTATGGTAAATTTAAGTTAAACAATTAGAGGCCTGCTAGAGGCCCTCAGCAAACTTCCAAGTGGGACACAACAGGATGATTTAAATTATTTAAATGAATAGCAATTAATATATATTTAAAAATCCAAAAACTTCTGGAATCACAAAATGACACACTCATTTTCTGATAAGAGATTGAAATCAAGCAGTTTGGTCATAATTACAGAAGAAATCCTGGAGAAAATAACCTATGCTATATAATATTGTATTTGTCTGCCTTTATTGTGTTGGACAATAGATTAAAAAAAAGATCACACACATAGATGGTTGGTTGGTGGTGGGCTTTGGGCAAGTTCAAATTTGAACTGGTCTGAGTAGGCCAGCAGAGGAAATCATTACTGTTTAGCCTTTGGTGGATGAAAAAGCATGATGAAAGATGCTGGAATATTCTTGGTGAGCTGTGTTTCATGTTAGATGATTCAGTCTTTGAGTGGGTTGAAGCCTCATATACTCAAACAAATCTTGGTAAGAAAACAAAGGAAAGGAAACCCATTTTAATCTCTTCATCGTGTCTTTGTGCATGTAACAGCAATTTTTTCATAATGCTCTATCACATTCTAGTTAACTGACCTACAGGCATAGTCTCTGCCAACTTATTTGTGTGTTCCTTTAAAGCCTTATGCTTTGCCACACTGCCTCAAGGAGAAGAGCAGGCGCAGTCGTTTCTCTTTCATGTGTCAATGCAGATTTTTAGTGTGTAGGAGTGCCCTACATACAGGTTCCCTAGTGTTTCTGCCGGATATCTCTCCTTCTAGTGCTCCAATCTCATGAGATCCGACCCCTGCGATTGACCTAACCAATGTGGGGTCCATCAGAGGGTCATACGGCGGAAGTGATTCTTCCTCTGAGTCTAGAAATAGAGCTTGGCAAAAAGTGTCAGTTCACTGTAAATTTATTTAGCTTGAGAAATCCCACATCTATTACAGAGACCTGGTTATTTGCGCCAGTTAGGCACTTCTCCGTCACTACATACGCACAACCCAAATTATAGTGTCCTGTCTTAAATTAATCCGGTCATAAATGGAGTTAGATTATGAAGAGTATGACAGAGGGTCAAGGTGGACAAGCTCCATTTTATAATGATAGAGACAGTAGACAGGAAGGAAACAATATTGAGGGATAATAATTAAAACATCTAGTATCATATACCAAAGTCCCTTAAGACATTTCACTCGGTGGCCATCTTTGAAATGCCTCTCAGTCAGCTATTTCAGTCATGTAAGTACAGCTCCTATCTCTTTGAATGGGGAAACTTATTATTCTTATTCTCAAATAGCATAAAAAAAGTATTTTTCAGGCTAGACCAGTCTTATACCGGGAGCTGCAGTTGATGCAATGAGTTTACCAATTAGTGATTGGCTCATTTATTCAGAAGGTGGGACTATTCCGCCATATTGTGCATTGCACTTTCTCTCATTCATAAGTAACCGGTGTGCACCGTCTTTGTATATCCAAAGTCTTTGCTTATACCACTTATATGCACAAAATGCATGTAAAGACACTGACTGAAATGTATGGTACTGTATATTATGTATCAAACAAATATTTTTCAAGTAGATGATCATTTGTTTAACTTGTCTTTATATAAATAACATGTAATATTAAAGGAATAGTTCACTCAAAAATTAAAATGTTCATGTAAATGAAAATGTACTCACCCTCAGGCCATTCAAGAGCTTGTTTAATCATGGGAACAGATTTGGAGAAATTTAGCATTGCATTTAGCACTTACTCACTAATGGATCTTCTTCAATGAATGGGTGTCATCAGAATGAGAGTTCAAACAGCTGGAAAAAAAAACATCAAAAAGCTGCGTATTTGTAATAAACAAATCCATCCTTAAGATGTTTTTAACTTTAAATTGTTGCTTCCCCTAAGAGAGTCATCTAACTATATTTCTTTGTTGCGTTGTCTGAAAAAGGAGAGAAATAAGCACAGATCAAGCACCGTTTATAAGCGGAAATGGTCCAAAACAGTTCTAAACAAATATGCCGTTGGATTTTAATGTGAGAGGACAACAGGGGATGGACCTTTTCACTGGAGGAAGCGTTATTATGGATTATAGACTGGTTATTTGGACAGAAGCAATGGTTTTAAGTTAAAAATGCCTTGATAGATTTGTTTATTGCAAACACGCAGCTTTTCAATTTAAAAGATGTTAATTGTTGGACTGGAGTCATGTGAATTACTTGTGAATTATTGTGATACTTTTGTTACCTGTTCGAACTCTCATTCTGAAGGCACCCATTCACTGCAGAGGATCCATTGGCGAATAAGTGTAAATTTCTCCAAATCTCTTCAGATGAAGAAACAAACTCATCTGCTTCTTGGATGGCCTGAGGGTGAGTACATTTTCAGCAAATGTGCATTTTTGCATGAAATATTCCTTTTATCCACACACTAGCCTATGCAGTTAGTGTACCCAGTTTATGGGAAGTGTTACTCTGCTTTAGGTGTGGAGTGAGGGAGATGCGGGAAATGAGATCAGGGGAGGGGTACAGAAGTACATTTACTGCCTTGTTTATTCAGGCCTAAGGTCCCATCTAGAACCGCTAACTGCTGTGAGTAAAACTAAATATATACAAACACACACACACACAGTATAATGACACCAGACTATTAGAGGTCCTAAACTGAGACCCTCTCTAGAGAATTCAAATTATAAGAGTGGTGTGCTAAACTTTTCCACTGTCTCATTCTCAGCTGTGCTCTCAGGGCCAGTCAACACACTTGACCTTCTATCCATTAATAAATCATGTGAGTGAAGATTACAAAAATCTTTAAAATATCAATTTATGTGATGATGCTGATTGATTGGTCTAGTGCAGCATTCTGTAGTCTTGGTATAATGACCAAACTGTCCATTAGAACGTTGTTCCTGACAAGCAGTCAGGCTCATGGCACTTTCTTCTCAGTAATTTCAACTAATATCAGTATTTCATGGCCATTTATTTATTTATTCAGCAAGATGTCATGCAAGTAATGTTCAGTCTGCCGCTCAATATCGCAAAATAAACTCCTTCAGGATGATGCAGCACTCTTTTGCTTCCGTTGGGGTCCTGATCACCCTTTCTGGGTTTATTTTGTGATAATGACCTGCTCAGTGCGCATTATTCTTTTGATTATGTCTTTTTCCCATAAATATGTCTTTAATAGCATCAGTTGGTTATGATAGAGTAATAATTTATTGCAGTCATTGAACTACTTTTAAATGATTCTTTAATAAGGTGAAAAAATATATTGCTTTAAAGTGTTTGGCTTTTATTAGGTCGTTCCTAGATTCTCATAAGTCCTCAAGCTCTTTTATCTTAGTTATACATCTTTTTTTAGTCTTGTATGGGGAGACATTTTGAGACAGAGGGAAGAGTTTATTAGCACTAATAGAAATAGGAGTAAAACATATTTACATTTTAAAGTGCTATTACTGTGATCATATATTTTATATTAAGGGCTTTAAAAGATGCCTTTGATTGGAAAGTAGGAAAATCCTGTGAGTTTTGACAAGAGGGTGGCATTCTGTTTAAATGATTCAGTTATGTGTTGAATGTCTGATCTGATTGGATTGTCTAAACTTATCCACGTGAATAGGTCATTTCTGCCACAGGGAGCAAGCACATATTTTAAGCTACAATAATCATGCAACTTAATTATTTAATTGCATTAAAAATACATTAGGCTCAACAATCTGAGAAGACACGTCAGTCAGTCTGAATGAGCATGACGTTTCTGTCTGTACTCTTCAGACAGGCGTACAAAAAAAAAGACATCATCTACAATTCTAGAACGTGGTGGGTACCTTCCTCACAGCATTTACAGGCACTGCTGATTCAGACTAGCTTGCACTGAGATCAGTGCACACTAATGAAGTCATAGCCTCTCTTGAACCCAAAACTACTGAAGGATAACTGTTAAACACGTCTGCTTATGTGGAAAGTCCCCATGTCTTCATAAGCTTTGTGTAACACTGACTCTCGTTCCGTTGCCGATGAGCGACGATGATTACGGGAGTGACCCAAACCAAAACAACATTCCTGGTGCAGAGCGATGGCACAGATTAGCAATGTGCCCGTCTGCTCCTCTCCTTTGCCTACGTGCCGTTTGCCAAGCAGTGCCCTGTATAGAAGATGGACACTTTCACACACCCTCATTAGCTCACTTCCTGCCTACTTGCTGACCTAAAGGAGTTGAGCTAGAGAAGCTTTTAGAGCATATCGCAGCATCTCATATCAGCAACAATTGCTGAATATCAAACTAAAATACAGAAAAAAAAGGTTAAAACGAGACTTAAGACACTTGGACTGTAAATCTGATGGTTGTAAAAATTGTTTATCGGAGTATGTTTCATGTAAGCGAATGACCCGCATCACCTCTCGTTTGTAGCACTGACTTTGTTCATTAGCTTTAATGGTTCTGACTGAGATGAAAAGATATGAAGTTATTCTAAACTATTTTTTTGTACATCTTTTACTGGAATTCGTCCTTTGGTTATGCCAGTGAGTTGTGAAGATATAATTTTGTGTAAACACCTCATTATTAAAAGGCCATTCTAATAAACTTTTTTTAATTGATACAGATAATTATGTTATGACTGATGTTAATATTCTATATATTTTTGTTACAACGACAGTACGATTTTCAGGACGATCCTTCAGAGATCATTATAATATGCTCATTTACTGCTCAAGAAACATTTAATATTATTATTATCAGTATAAATAAATAAATGAATAAATCTTAATGACCCAAGACTTTTGAATCAAAGTATATGTTGAAAATGAAGCACTGAGAAATTCTGTAAAATCAGTCATTTGAAGTGCTACAAGTACATTTAGGCATCACAACACTATAATGTACAGTATACACAATGACTTTAAATCTTGCTCAAATGACTTTTATAAATTAAGATTAACATTTATAATAATAGAAAATAAATGTAAATCTGTTTTTTAATACCAGTAGTGGTGAAATATTTTTTTGTACTTTGCATTTTATTTAGTGATTTCACTGGAACCAAGAGCATTCAGATGAGAAACGCAGTGCACGTGTCAGACGTTGCCCCCTATGTCTGCTGTGATAGCCACTGCCTAGATTTAGGCCCCCTAAATAGGGATCTATCAACGCCTATGGGCGGACTTTGTCTTGAGGGACAATCACACCCAGTGAGATGGGCAGTTGTGGGCGGTTTTGAACTCGGCAGCACTTTGGGGCCTATTTTTGACTCCAGCAGCACCGTGGCAGAATTACACGTTTACATGTCGATCACACCCTCCGAAGATCCCCAGATAAGCAGCCATTTACCAAACAATTAAGGCCAAACAGGTGCACACCCAGCACATGCACTCACCCATTTCTAAATCAGTTTGTAGCTACTAGTGTGCATCGCCATACGTGAAGACTAATGATGCAGACGCCCAGAACCTGCCTGCCATCTATTGGAGACTAAAATAACACTTGAGGGGGAAAGTAGGTCAGCAAATGTGAAGGAGGAGAGAATTGCAGGAGAAAAACCGAGATGTGAGAGAGAGAGAGAGAGATAGTGGGATGAAGGAGACAGAAGGGAGACTTGAGAATATCACAGCTGGCTACATGTTCCATGTCTCTCTCGCTCTCTCTCTCTCTCTCTCTCTCTCTTTCTCTCTCTTTTTCTTTACTGTCACACATTTGTCTTTTGATGTATCTGTCTTTCTGTCTGTTAAATTTTCTCCCATACCATATATTTGCCCAAAACCTTATGACAGAATAGTGTCAGCATAGCTTCAGTCTCTCATCAAACATTGAGAGGTGTTTTACAAAGTATGTGGTTTTTGATAATAACTAGGCCTTATCTGACAGTAAAAGGCTCTTTTATTTGTACATAACAGAAGAACATACGATTTTAAAGGTGATTTTATACCGGCAGCAACAAAAAATACCAGTTAGTTCTTTTAATTAGTTTCCAGTGGACACGTATGGACATGCAATCTCTGTTGTATCCTTAGCACAGTTTGAATTAAAAAGTAAATCTCACTCCAGCTATTTTACTGAAATCAGGAACAGTTTCTGTTCCATTAATTTGCAGATTCATCATCCTCTATACTGTGGTGCATTTAGTTTTTCTGGTTAATTCAGTCAGGAGGAAACTTGCACATTCTTACCAAACCAGAAATGAAGAATATCAACAGAAGGGGTATCTGTTATTTAAATAAGGATATTTTTATATTTATTTGATTTAATATAATATTCTTTTTTGGTCTAAAATACAGATCATTTCTCATGTTGACTAGCTGACTAGCACAAGGTGGCAGTGTTGCACTGTAATGTTCAGAATTGCATACTGCGTATATTATATAATGTACTGCCTTCTATTTTTTAAGAAGCAGTATTGAATATGCAACCATTCATATTTTTGAATGGTGGGGTGCTAAATTGTTGCCAGACCTTAAAACAATTAATGCGATTCGAGTGCTGTCTTTTATCATCTCAGAAATATAAGTATGTTTGTTTAATTTATAAGTATGATTATTTAATTTTCTTTTCATTTTAAAAGTATTATTATTTTATTTTTAAAAGTCTGATATATACAAGAAAGAGAGCTGAAGTTATTTTGATATTTTTAGTTTATTATATTAGTTGATGTTATTTACATTTAATTTGCCAGACTGAAATGTATGGTCAAGTTTAGTGCATTGCATTGTGGGATACAGTAGGCCTATTACACAGTGTGCTCGGTTATATACTACATATTTAAGCAAAAGTATAGTATATTTCATGCATTTAGAAAATTTGGAAACTAAGCACATTATACATGTTGCACACTACAGAAATATTTAGTTGGGTGTTATTCTTATCCCAGGATTCAATTTTATTGATATTATACACGGATTAACTTGTAAAATTAACACTTTGCTTTTTTTTATAATATAATTTTATTTTTGGCATGCAATGTGATTTTTATGTTCAAAATACAATTTACAGATCACTCACTAAATTTAGCGGAGTATTTACTTATTTATTTTTTGCATTGAAACAGGAGCAGCAAACATATACCATAAACGGGCTCTTTATTGAGACAAGTCATTTGAGAGGTTTATGCTCTTTTAAGTATTAATAAATATACTTGAATAATGAATGAATTATAAATTATTGAATTACAGCTTCAAATAAACAAATGCGTGAAAAGAAACGCTTTTTTAGTTTGTTAACTCTACACTGAGTATTGTCTCACTTTTCACGGCATTGGAAAGTGATATAAATATGGCCCCCCTGCACAATGTCACTGACCCTGGCATGTCCACAGAACTATATTTACATAACCAAGATCTTTAACAGACACATCATGCATCTGTCAAAACTATCAAAGCTTGTGTTTTATTTACAACGGCTGCAGTGACAAGTAGTCATTTATATTTACAATACATTTGGCCGCTTTTATCCAAAGTAACTTACAGTGCATTCAACATTCATTTTTTGAGGATGAAATCCATGATATTGGCATTGTTACTGTCATGCTCTACCAGTTGAATTACAGGAACTTGTTTTAATTTGTAGCTGATATTTTTGAATGTTTTCTTGATCTTGTGTGTGTGTGTGTAAGATTTATTAATGCAGATTCACATGATACCATCTGTGTTGTGGTTTATGTACGTGGTTGTACGGTGTGTTTGTACTCTGTTGGGTTCTTGTCATTGTGTGCTAGTGTTTGTCCTCTGCAGAGAAATAATTGGACTGTTCTGACCTGTGTGTTCTTTCATGTTTCAGATTGCTGTATATCTGCTTCCAGTTTCTTTGACACAGTCCATCACAGTCCCTTTCATCTCTTTACTTAGCACCTAGAGACGCTGCTGATTGTGTCTCATAGAGATTGATAAAGATGACTAAAGAGCCTCTTACTGGATAGTTATTGAAATTGTGTTGGTGTGGTAGCATCATTTTGTATGCGTCTGTCTGCACATATGTGCTCTACTCTGGGTCTCATTGTCACTGTGTTCCTTTTCATGATGTGTTACTGAAGTGCTATTTTTTGTATTGCACAATACAGTATGTTGAGTTCTGAAAGTTTTTGGTGCCAATTTTCACAAATATGGTGCACTTTGGTGTCCCATGACTTTTGTGAAAGCACTAGAGGTACAGTATAAACTCAACAGAAAAGTAAACCACTGAACCATGGCAAGTAGGCAGTATCAAATGTCGTATCCCTTATAAAAAATGCCTGAGAAGTCTTGACCTTTCTAATATCCAACTATTCACATATATATTGTCTGAAAACAAACCTTCAATCGGTTGTATTTTTAATTTTGAACTCATCAAAAACAATATTTTGTCCAACATTCTACATATAACCTATGATTCTCATTTTGAGGTGTCTAAAGTGGAGGTTTTCTATAGTACACTCATTCAGTCCCATAATGCACAGCAATGAAAAGTATACAGACAAAATGGTCTCATCAAGTGAAATGATTTTGAAATGTTTTTGCAACAATTTTATCAGTGTCTGAATTCACACTATATAGAGAATAGTGAATGAGGCAATAGGTGGTGATTTCGGATACAGCTATAGTATGTTTGTTTATTTATTTATTTTGTCTGCTTCATTTGGCTTTCCTCCCTTGTCTCTATTTTTCTTACATTTGAGTTATTTATATGTGTGAAAGTAGGTGTGAGTTTACCCCCACCCTTTTGCTCTTTCCCACAAATATCCTTTGACAAATATTTTGAACCCAGGCGGGTTTGGGAGGATGTTGACTGAAGTTTGTGGCTGATGGTAGATGGTTCATGATTTGTAGCATTTTAAATCATGTTTAATTGTAACCTTGTGTGTACTGTAATATATTTTGTCTCTATTTTAGCTACACTACCATTCAAAAGTTTGGGGTCAGTATTTCTTTTCACTTTCACTCAGCAAGGATGCATTAAATTGATCAAAAATAACCTTAAAATGTTTATATTGTTACACTGTTAAAATATTCTCTTTCAAATAAGTGCTGTTCTTTTGAACTTTCTATTCATGAAAGAATCCTGAAAAAAATGATCAGCTAGTTGCTAGCAAGCAGCAAGTTCAAACTAGACGGACATTTAAGGGATATGTACAGTCATACCACTTATTACACAGCATTTCACGACATAAATAATTATGGGAATAAGAGATATTGATTTGAGATTAAACTGTTTTGAAATCTTAACTGTTTGTTATGTTATAATCCATTAAATTGTACAAAACAATAGTCACAAAATGGCAGCAGCTGCGCTTGTATGAAACGACAGAGCGGGTCTGCGATATAGATGACATAATTAAATGATGAGCCTGTATTATCAGCTTTTACCTGTTGTTACTGAGGGATAACGAAACTCTGAAGGAAAGTGGCCTGGAAGAGCCAAGTTTGCCCACCCCTGTTCTAGAGTAAATGTGAATGTGCATTAATTCATCCCACTCACAAAAAAACCCGATTTAGTATTCATCAAAATGAATTAAAACGGTGAAATGCAAACTCAGAATATAACGCAAACCTGCAATAATTAAATGTTAAATAACACAAATGTATCTAATCCCATTTTATGCTTATATTTAAAAAGTAACGCAAAAGTAATGTAACGCATTACTTTCCATAAAAAGTAACTAAGTAACGTAATTACTTTTTTAGGGAGTAACGCAATATTGTAATGCATTACTTTTAAAAGTAACTTTCCCCAACACTGATAATAAGCAATATCAAACTTCAAACTTTCAACACTGATAAGAAGACCGCAAATGAGCTGTTTCCTGGGCAGCAAATTAGCTATTCATACAGAACGATTTCCAAAGGATCATGTGACACTGAAAACTGGAATAATTGCTGCTGAAAATTCAGCTTTACCATTGCTTGAATAAATTACGTTTTAAAATGTGTTCAAATAGAAAACAGGGTTTCACTTTATTTTGATGGTCCCTTTAACACGTTCTGTTGACTATAAGTAACGTTGCACCTACATGTCTACTAACTCTCATTAGAGTATTAGTAGACTGGTAGGGTATTTAATAAAAATCAATTTAGCTGAATTGGTACATTCGTGCTAAACAAATGTAAATAAATGCAATAAAATTAAAGAGAGGTAGAATAAAGTCAAAACAAAAATAAACAATAACACAAGTAAAACCAAAGAATGTGGGGAGGGACCGACCTAACTGAATCCAAAAATAAGGTGATAGCATAAACAGGAAGTGAAACCAGGAGTGATGGGGATAGAAAGAGAGAGAGAGAGGAGTGGTTTGAAAGTTACACTTTACACACCTATCCAAGTGTTAGTCGGATGCTAACAGCTAGCAGTTGAGGTAAAGGGCTTAGCTTAAATACCTGTGCGGCTGCTAAAGAGTTAGCGTTGGCTACACGCAGTTCTTTGTTTACACAAAGGTCTGTGAAGTGGGTGCTGTTGTCAGATTAACCGGAAGAGTCTGCTCACACTCCCGGGGTCACGTGTTGCTAGGAGACAAATGCAAACTCACATCAGGTGCAAGGGGAGCAGAACTTGCACTGCTGTGAACATGCATGGGAAACTCATGCGGGGCATAACAGTCAGTTATGACATGTCCCATACAAATTCATTCATTAATCAAAACAACACATTCACTTCACAGGCAATGGTGGATGCGTAGTTAGCTACGCTAGAATAACACCATTAACTTTACGTAAATGTTTCACATGAGTGAGTCAAAATGAAATACAATGATACGTAACACATAATAAGGCCTTAAATTAGTGAAATGAGGAGCATCGCTCAGATCACCTACACAGTGCTGAAAAAGGGGATTTCTTCGCCCAAGATCAGACCGATTTATTCTGGTACCATTTATATGAGCTGCTAATCTGAGGTTCCGTTGTCAGAAAAGACCTATGCTCCACTAACAACAGAAATGAGGATTTCTTCGCTAAAATCAGGTTAGTTTCTTATCGTACGATTTAAACACATTATAGCACTGAAAACTTCTACTACTTGTAGGAAGGCACATTCAAGCTATAGTTTTATCTGATTTTGATCAGAAACTGGTATGCGCATGTATAAGAAGTTACTAAACTTATGAGACAGACACATAAGATTGATTACTGGGTCTGCTTGCAAGCAATGTTTAAAACGACGCCACCGTTCTAAATTACTGCTAGTACTGCATAAAGTAGGAAAACTATTATTTTCCTGGCCATGTGAATGCTGGGATTTTTCTGGCTAGCTTGTCAAGGTCTCTGGGGGTCACATCATGCACTGCTGCAGGGATGCTTGGAAGGGACCCCCCCTCCCTGTGGTTGTTGGAGGTATTGTGGTTCTGTCTGCTGAGTTGTTAAGCAGAAAGTGTTGGCTCCCCCCTTCGTAGCTTAGTGCACGTAAGGGAGTTTGCACTGCTGAGTGAGGATGCAGGAGTAGGGTGTCTCTCCCACTGCGTTTCCTTTTGCAGCCTATAAGAGTACCTGAGTTCTCTTTGGACCATGTCAAGCTTGTCTTGAGTGTTGTTCAGCTGCTGGATCAGAGTCTCAATTCTGGCAACTTTGTCTAAGAGCTCAGAATTTGCTGCTTTAATAGTAATTTTGTGTGGGTGTTTCCTTTCCAGGTCCTTTCTGGCTACATTTTCCAGGTGCTCTTGCTGTTCAGCAGCTGTCAGAGCCTTTTGAAGTCTATTGATTTCCTCCTGTAACTCCATTCTGCTGGGGTCCTTGTGGGATACCGCCGTGATCTGTTGCTTGAGATCATTTACCTCCTGTTTCAGACCCATGAGGTTGTGGGCCAGGAAGATGATGATCTTGGTGAGCTCTTTGTAGCCATAACTCTCGCTTGAGTCATGAGTCAGTAGTACTCTTCCCTCAGTGTCCAATTGCTTTTGGCTCGGGTGCAGTAGGTGGTCGTCAGCCCTGGGTAGGGGGTGTTCCTCACAACGCCTGGCCAGTCCTCTTTGGTCTGCATTCTGGGCAGTTAGTCTGAGCATCTGCAACATTTTGGCAAACTCGTGTTGAGAGTAAGGGCTAGAGACTAATACAAGATCAAACAGAGTGTGGAGCTAGGTTTTACAGCTAGGTTTTGCCAGGTGTGCTTAGCTGAAGTATTAGGTTATTTTTGGGTCAGCATATGTTTGCTGAAAAGGGCGTAAACAGGGTTTTGATTGATGACTTAAGACTACTCTTATTGTCAAATTATCACTCAGAACTTACTGATGGATCACAACAGGCTCAATCTCTGAGGAAGTGAAGTAGAAGAGGGAAAAGGAAAAGGAGAGCATTTCTATTCAGATTATGCTTATTATTTGGTGCTCAGGACGATAGTTATGCCCTAGTGTTTGTCTAGATGACTTGTGTAACAGGGTCATAAAATTAGAACACATGTTGAAAATAAACAAATCAAAAATAAAAGTGTCTCTGGTTCATTTTGAGGTTCAGAGAGATCATCAAATCAAAGTGGAACAAAAGGGGGCATAACATGTAAATGGATTTAAAATTAGCTGACTGCTATTATTAAAACAGGGTAATCAATCTGATATTAGGAACAATCAGTAGCACTCGTGATTAACTGATTTGTGTTGGGCAACACACCATGTCTGGTCACAGCTGCTGCGTGTTCAGCTCCCATGCTGTGATTTTGCCATGTGTGTGCCCCGCCCTCCGTAGCGCGTTATTCACTGTGCCACTAAAAGCACCCAACAACTTAATGATTCTTCTCTAGATAGACAGTTAAAATGTAATTAAATTTAGATTTAATTAACTAGTAACTGAGCAATAGCATTCAGGAAGGATACATCTAAGATAGTTAAATTCGCTGAGACGAATTAAAGATTGGGAAACATAGAAAGAGAAGAAAAAGAAGGAAAAGAAAGGGAAAAATCAGAAACCAGGGATTAGGTTAAGTTCAAATTACTTCACACTGCATACACACATGCTGTATTTAAAAGCTTCAATTAAAGAGTGCTAACCCCTAATTGTTAAAGCTATTTGGTAGCTTAGCCTAAGATGAAACTATGCTAAGTCGTGTTAGCTTAGCCGCTTAAGGTGGTTTGTTTACAACATGGCGTCGCGTGTGCTATGTGAAGTTAGCGCTTCCTGTGACATAGGTCGTAAAGTGTATCTGGTCTAGCAAAAGGTGTCGTGGTTGCCATGGTGACCAGGGGCCTGGTGTCGTTCGCAGACATCCTGGCACCCAGTATGTTTATTGGGTGAGGGGTCTGTGACCATTTGTTAATCTAATGAATAACTGATTTGTTAAATCTAATGAAAAACGGTGAGTCTGATTGGTCCATACGCTACAGTTAGTAGACATGTATAGTAGGTGAAACATACTTATCGTCAACAGAATGTTCAAAAGGGACCATCAAAATAAAGTGTTTTAAACCAAAAACAGTTCTTGTAAATTGTAAAATATTTAGCAAGAAAACTACTTTACTGTATTTTTGATCAAATAAAAACGAGCATAAGAGACATCTTTCAAAAACATATAAAAGTCTTACTGACCCCAGACTTTTGAACAGTAATGTAAAAAATGTAATATATGTATAGCAAAATATAAAACATGATTTTTAAAAATCTATTTAGATGTTGTAATATTGCACACAGCAATAACATTCATTCAGTTAGGGTTATTTCCGCTTCTAAATAGTGTGTTTGTCCATATAACTCTCTCTCCTGCTGCACTGTTGTGAGAGCAGCCAAAGTCCGTTTTCCTTACTAATAGCGACAAGCTGAATAAAATAATGTCAAAGTGAGTTGCAGAAAAATTACAGTTTGTTCTTCTAGTTGAGATTAGACCTTAAGGCTTTATTTACCAATATGTTTAAACACACAGACACAAACACGTGCACCTGCACACTGGAAGGATATGATCGGGTCCACTGGGAGGTGTAGGGGGGTTATAGAGGTGGGGTGAAATGGGTGGAGTGGGGGAAGGGAGGTATTCACAAGACGGCATCTGCTGTAATAGGGTGGTGTGATTCTGGGTATGTTTTGTGGTAGGGCAGACTGTGTTGAGGCATAGTACAGATTGAGAATGTGTCCACATTTTCAGGATTGAGAGGAAGCTAAGTGTGGGTGGGTGGGTATCCCCATCAAGGTTTGGCTCTCTGTGGCCTGCATTGTTTTCAAACAGGCGGAAGACTACAGACAGAGGGTGCTAGACAGACCGTGATAAGGGAAAGAGACGCTCACATGGACCAGAGCATGACTTAGGTGAACAGAGGCTTGAGAATGAAACAGCATCTTGTCTTAACCATGAGAATAAAAAGAGTCAGGCAGGTTGGAGAATAGCCACACAGTATACACACATATTTGTATCCTAGTCCTTGTGAGGACTCAGTTTTAACATTTAAATGCTCATTTAAAGAAATGTCAGAATCTTGCATTTTCAGTTTTGCACACACACACACACACACACACACACACACACAGCATATAGAAGTTTGGGGTCAGTACTTTTATTAGCAAGGATGCATATCATTGAGCAAACGTGATAGCGTAATAAGATTTATATTTCAAATAAATGCTGTTCTTTTGAACTTTCTATTCATCAAAGAATTCTGAAAAAATGATCACAGTTTCCACAAAAATATTAAGCAGCACAACTGTTTTCAACTCATAATAATAAGAAATGTTGAGCACCAAATCAGCATATCACAATGATTTCTAAAGAAAAATTCAGCTTTGCCAGCACAAGAATAAATTACATTTTAAAAATATTTAAAAATATAATACTATAAAAAAGAAAATAGTTATTTTATATTTCAATACTATTTCACAATGTTACTGTTTTAACTGTATGTTTTGATGAAATAAATGCATGGTGAGCATAAGTCTTCAAAAACATAAAAAAATATTACTGACCACAAACTTTTGAATGATAGTGTACATTAGATATTTTATATTTATAATTTAATTTTTTTTAAAAAACATCAACATTTTAAACGTATTATTTTAAATCAAGTAAAATTCAAGAATATGTTCCTCACAATATGATCAGCCCCTATTTTAAATTTTATCAAAACTGCAGCTGGTGCTTTTGTGAAAGAAGTAGAATTTTTTTAGTCCATCCAACCTTTTTTGTCTTTTCATTAGTAATCCAAATGGAGCGACCCACCTCCTCATATTAAATGAATCACCAGCCCTCACACAAACACACAGCCTCTCTCTCCTCCCCTCCTCCTCTGTCACAAGTCAGTGTATTGAGTGCTGGCTCCACCCTCCATGGGGAAGCTACTGTTTCTGTCAGATGTAAAGTCACATTGATTGATTTTCCACAGCGATAAACAGGCAAATATGCAGGCATGGGCTGCCAGCTGAGTCTCACCGTGTACATCTACAAATGTAACCGCGAAGAAACTGTATCTCAGTCTGTGTCTGTTCTCATGGACAGTTTCCTGTGTTTAGCTGTGCGGCACCCAACGTGCCATTAATCCAGTTCCTTTCTGTTCTGGCAGGAGCGGCACGCTGCACCATAACAAGGTAAACTGTGTGCTTGTGTGAGTGTGTGTGTATGTGAATTCCCAGTGAGGACGCTGACAGAAGCGATGAACCGCTTGCCATGTGACATTGGCTGAGATTGGATTGGCTGAGCTGAACGATGACCTCAGCAAGCTTTCCTCCCTCCCTCTCTCCCTCCCAGCAGCTCTCTCTCATTGATTGATTTGCCACAGAGAGAAACAGGCAAATAGACAGGCACGGGCTGCCAGCTGAGCCTCAACGTTTATATCTACAAATGTAACCGTGAAGAAACTGTATCTCAGTCATGTTCTTATGGACAGTTTCCTGTATTTTGCACCCAACGCCCCATTAATCCTGTTCCTTTCTGTTCTGGCAGGAGCGGCACGCTGCACCATAACAAGGTAAGCTCTGTGCTTGTGTGTGTGTGTGTGTGTTCGTGTATGTGAATTCCCAGTGAGGACGCTGACAGAAGCAATGAACCGCTCGCCATGTGACATGCAGCAGTGCCCACGGGATTGGCTGAGCTGAACGATGTCCTCAGCAAGCTTTCCTCCCTCCCTTCCTCTCTCCCTCCCTCCCTCTCTCCCTCCCTCCTTCTCTCTCTGTCTCTCTCCACTCTGCTTTTTTTCCTGCCCTCTTTTGAGCATCCTTTGGTGATCGTGTAGACCACAGCCGCAGTGGCTAGAAGCAGCATCCATGGCCTAACCGCGGAGTCCTAAAACAACGGCCCGTCGTACGAGGGATACGGGGACTTTAAACCCGAGGCTGGAAGTGTAAAACGCGGAGCCCTAAAACATCCACTGGCCCGTCGTACCAGGGACACGGGGACTTTAAAGCCGAGGCTGGAAGTGTGCTCTGTTTTTTTTTTTTTTACATCTCTCCATCTGGTAACCAGGGGCTTCTCTTCTCCCCTCCTCCCGTTTCAGGCTCCTTGGAGATAGAGGAATGCAAATCTGCAATCATGATGGAAGGTGAGGGCTTGGTCTATTTTTATCTTATTGGCTCCTCTTTGCCTCTCTTTGCGTGTACGGCCCGGCGTGTGCTGACTTTAAATGCCATAAGCTGTCCGCCTATTTTGAGTGGCTTGACATTCCGGTAACTCAATATAGAACTGAAGGTGCTGGATATCTCAAATATAGACACAAATCATCACATACACACACATCTCATATGTACACACACATATATGCATTTGCACTCTATTGTACAACAGCAGGCATATATGCAGTTTTTTTTCTTTGTGTTTTCACATCACCCCCCTTTAGATGGCTTTTCTTTGTAAAGGATTATTTGGATTTTGCAGTTACGGCTTATGTGCCCAGCTGGCCGCCTCTGAATTCTCTTTGTATATAGAGTTCACACACATACTCACGTACACATCATACTGTAACGCAGCACTCATTTTTAATCGTGTGTCTGCTCAAGGCCGTTTCTTTAGAGGGAGGTGTTCATGTGTGTAATTCAGTGTGTGCATGTGAACACCGCTGTCAGCTGTGTTTTGGAGGAAGAAACGGGATGGTTTATTTCACATGTGTGACGGAGGTTTTTATGTAACTGTCGGCCTGACGAGAACATATCATTTATTTATAACATTGGATCAGATAAACTCAGTATCATGTCACCTGTTCCCAAACACTCTTGTCTGTCCTTTTGCATGAGTGGTTCATGTCATTTCTGATGTACAATCATGCTAAATCCAAGTCTAATTGATCGGTTAAGGGGATTTAAGCATAAAATGTTTCTACAATTTACCGTGACATAAGTAAAATGGCATGTATTCTTTGTGACATCAGATTATGTGTGTCATCCACTCCTTGTATATGGATTACAACATGTTATGCAATTTATTGAGGCATGTGGAGAAACGTCAGAACAAACTCGTTCACTCATTCTGTACATCTGCTGTATAACATATACACAAACATATATGTGACCCTGGACCACAAAACCAGTCGCTGCTGGGGTATATTTGTAGCAATAGCCAAAAATACATTGTATGGGTCAAAATTATAGATTTTTCTTTTATGCCAAAATCATTAGGATATTAAGTAAAGATCATGTTCCATGAAGATATTTTGTAAATGTCCTACTCTAAATATATTAAAACTTAATTTTTGATTGGTAATATGCATTGCTAAGAACTTCATTTGGACAACTTTAAAGGCGATTTTTTTCAATATTTAGATTTTTTTTTTTGCACCCTCAGATTCCAGATCTTCAAATAGTTGTAACTCGACCAGATATTGTCCTATCCTATTCCTAACAAACCATACATCAATGGAAAGCTTATTTATTCAGCTTTCATGTGATGTATAAATCTCAATTTCGAAAAATTGACCCTTATGACTGGTTTTGTGGTCCAGGGTCACATATGAATGTATATATATGTACATGTGTATACTGTATATATATATATATATATATATGAAGGGAATATTAGAGCAAAAATGACATATTTTAGGTTTTTTAATGCATAATATATTATGAAAGACATGTATTATGTAGATTTTACCTACATTTTGTCTACAAGGAAAGTAAAATCACTAATATTGTGAAATCACTTACTAAATGATGTCTTAATGAAACCATAAAACTACAGAATGGTTTCTGTGAGGGTTAGATTTAGGGTTAGGAGATATAAGTTATCATTTGCTCAGTATAAAAGCTATAAGTCAGTGGAGGTCCCCATCTTGATAGAAAACCAAACGTGTGAGTGACAGATCTCAGGACTTTAGGTGTTAGGTAACGCAGTAGCAAAAAGTAATAGCGACAGTCGCTGAAGCCTCAAATAGATGTGACAGAGGTGAGTCTCTTAGTGTGACTAGTACAGGCTTAGCCATGCGTGGATTACCTGAAGGTGTAAAATAGGAAGGTAATCCACTTCACCCGGTGGTTTCAAAATGATGCTTCCAGCCTGCTTTAACTCCCAAGCTATTTTTGCCTCTAATCAAGTCTGGTTGGAGTTGCCATGTCCACCTTGATGAATTGTGAAAAAATATAGTTTGTAGTAGGTTAATATGCATGTAGGGCTACTACTCTTTCCTGAGGATAGGAAGAGTAGAAGGGCTTTCTCACACTCAGTTTGAGTCAAAGGTCAGGTATTAGGCATCTGTTTGTGGTGCACTTAAATTGGGTTGTTTCTCTTTCTTTAATTTGTTCATTCACTGTGACTTGTTACATTACATGGATATTTTGAAAGAATTATTGACCCTCTAATTGGTTCCTCATGTAAGAATCTACATTTTTCCTCTCATCCTGTTCCCATCCTCTCATCTTTGCCCTGGACGTCCCAAACCTTCTCATGGATCATTGAACCTGAATGTCAGCTATATGGAACCCCAAAACAGATCATTTGAGATACTTGAGTATATAACAAAAGGCTGACAGGATGTGACCGTATTGCTGTTTCTTACCTGTTTACTGTTTCTTGCTGTTATTATGTTCAAATTAACATAATACTTTCATTTTATTATATTTTCAAGATGCAGCTAGTGTAGTTTTTATGCTAGATCAATGGCATGTGGTGCACAATAAGCACATGTAAGCCACATTTATGTATGCCACATTCGACCATTAAAAGCTCTTGCCTGTTATTGCAGTGGTTCCTTAATAATCACCATCCATTTTGAGGTGAAACAACAATTAGCTTGTGTCATTACTCTTTATATGTCTGCTCTGCCTGTCTGACACCAATTGTTAGTGACCCTGGCAGTGAATGGGTGGGGTTAGATTGAGCTTTTAAATAGAAGAGTTGCCATATAGACTGCTTTAAATAGTGCCAGCGGTAGTGATAGTATTTCCTGTACAGCAGCAGTTTTGCTCCACCCAACACCATGTCAGGGATACAACAAGGGATTTTTACAAAATTCCTCCATGATTATAAAATTAGCCTTATAAATAAATAAATATATGCATTATTAAGACCTGCATATCATACTACTTAAAAAAAACCTGTAATAATATTATTAAATTTTTTTTGCTACTTTTACAAGCAGTATGATTGTTATTATTTGTATATAAGGTAGAGTAGCAGATATTTTATCAGTACTATGCAGGATATACTAAATTTTGTAGTGCAGTGAATAATAATTTTTTCTCATGTTGTCATGTTGATTTTTACGTGTATAACACCAAAGTATATTGGTTTTAACTGTTGCAGAATTGTAGATGTTCCAGTTGGTAGGAAAGTAAGACAATGCATCATTCACAAGTGAAATGGTGAAATAGTTTCCCGTAGTCTGTTAGAGTATTAACTGTGCAGTTTTGTCTGTGTGCCATGTGGGAGTCGTAAAATAATAATTCCATTATTTCTTATTGTTCTGCTTTTAATGAATATATTAAATTGAGTAAAGACTAGCTGTTAGTGCTTATTTGTTACTTTGTGTAGGAGGCTTAGATAATTGTGTGAGTAATAACATAAATGTATATGCAGGCTTTCTTAAAGTAGCTGGAAATTATTTTGTTTCTGTAATATAAGGCAAAATCATCAGCCAACAAACACAAAGTCTGTTATGTAAAGTCATGATTTACAATCTTGATGAGTGAATATAAGCATTGGCCAATTTTAAGAAGTACAGAATAAACTGAGCACTGTGATGTGTCTTATATTTTAGCCAATCAGAAGGCTTTGAGCTGCTTTCTGCCTGTTGATCTTTGTTGGGGGCGGAGTTTGTAAAGAAGGAGTTTGTAATTCAGTGGCTAAATTTGCTGGAAATTCCAAAGAGGCCATTCACACAACTCATTTTTGTTTTGACAAGCTTTAAAACAAGAGAAATAAGGCTTGCAGCTTCTACATATAAAATATAATATAATATAATCCATTCTGAGAGGCTCATGCAGAGAGAGATCACTAGTGTCAAAAAAAAAGCATTCCTACAGATGACAGTAGAAGAGGAAGTGAACACAGACAGCATGTGAAAGGGTTCTTACTGTACTGTGGCGAGACAGAGGCCGGCTCTGGTTGTTTTGGCAGTAACTGGAGTTGAGCTGGAGCTGTATTTCCCAGCAGGCTAAAGCAAACAGTGGCTTGGCATCTGTCTGAAGAGGAAGAACATTTTTTCACTGTCTCATGATGTCAGGAGCATCCCAGTGTTAATCAGACAGTACTTCAATAATGCATATGAAGCATAGACAGGGCTCCACACATGGAGAAGTTGTCAGGAAAGAAGTTTGGATTCACTGAAAAAGTAGTTCTTAACTGGTTTTGCTTCAGGACTTATAAATATCGAACATTAAAATGTATGAATATTACCTTATACTGAAAAGGCCCAACAATATGCAGAATTATTAAGGTGACAGGCTAAACTGAAAATTGACAACCTTGATGACATTATATATACATGCGCACTTTGTATGAATTTTATTTATATATTCATTTTTTTGAACCCAGTTTCTGCGCCTGTCTGCACATCAGAAGAGCCACTGGGCTTTCAGTTCACTGCGATAACACTCTCCCCGCCCCCTACTACAGAAACACTCCATGCTTTGAAGAATGAGGGCCTTTGTTCAGTGGTAACAATAGATTGGTCAAAGAACTAAGATAAACTTCGCAAAATGAGGGAAGAAGCTGAACTCATTACATGAATGAGTATATGAGTTTCTAAATTATTTGTGCATGTACTTGTGTTTAGAACACAGATTTGATTTAAAATACAAGCATGCAGTATATTGGATAGTGGTTTGATATTGCACATGAAGCTGGCAGAGGTGTATTGTTTTGATTAGCCAAACAAAACATTATTAATAATACAATTAATGTAATGGTTTCAGCCCTGGACTACAGTTTTTGTAGTGTGGATAGTTGAATTTTGTTGTGTTCTCAGAAAGTATCTGTCTTGAACTGACTGTGTACATCAGCTTGTATAATATGAGCTTACAGTATAATGCATTTCTGTATGTTGTATTAGTTAAAAGTGGTGGAAGCTAAATTATTATTAGCAACCTGGCCCAGGTAACATCATTCTCTGTGAGGGAAAACAACAGCAAACATGAATATTATCAATTAGTTTGATAAATACTGTGATGTTCAATTAGTTGAGTGTCTCACTCTACAACATTCCATCCTGTTTATTAAAATGACATGAATCAGTCTTATAACTTTAAGTTCAAGTCCACACTAACTTCCAGTCCCTCATCGAGCAATGGCTAACTTGAGCTCTTCATTTCCATCCTGTTTGGTTCCATCTGGTTAAGCATCTTGTTAGTTCTCCTGCCATTGCGTAAATAATCAAGTTAAAATTAAAAAAAGTGTCTGTGCCTGAGCTTGACCAGAGCAAATTTATAAAAGTCTGGAATGTGCTTTTATAGAAATACTTATATTGCAACAACACCGCCACAGGCTTTTTCTCTCTTGTGTGAGGAGGTGTGTGAGGAGAAGATGACTGACAGTGTAGGAATAAATACAAAGGTGCTGACAGTCACATTGGTGGAAGGGACACGTTGATAGGCTGGTGATATGGTACTGATTACATTTACCATGCCATTTACTTTGTACTCTGAAGTACTTCAAAGAAGTCCATTTGATGGTTTATGTGTGATGTTAGTGTTTCGGACAGTTTAACTGTCTCAATATATAGTACTGTTCAACATTTTGGGGTCGTTAAGATTACTTTTAATATTTTTGAAGAAGCCTCTTATGCTCACCAAGGCAGCATTTATTTTGAAAAAAAAACTAATATTGTGAAATGTTATTACAATTGAATTAAATATATGTTTAATATATTTTAAAATTGTAATTTATTCATGTCAGACTCTGTTCCGTGTTTTGTGGTTGTTTTGCTCCTCATGTGCCTTCCTTTCCCATGTTTAATTTGTCCCAGGTGTTTCCCATGATGTTTCATTGCGCCCAGGTGTGTCTCGTCATCCCCTCCTCCTGTGTGTATAAATAGTGTTCCCTGTGTGTGCTCCAGGGTCCGGTATTGTCTATGTCTACATGTATAGCGTGAGTGTTCCATGTTTCTTTGTGTGAATTAAACCCAGTTGGATTGATGTACTCCTCGTCTCTCTCCGTTCCTTGCTCCTCAGTCCGCTCAGCAGTGCACCCGTGACAGAATACCGGACCCAAACAAAAGTAAGCAGCGCCCCTTCTCCTCGTTTTTGTTTTGTTTTGAAAGTTTTTTGTTTCCTGGCTTTTCCCCCCCGCGGCGATGGAAATTGCCGCTCACTCCCCGTTAAGCCCCGGGAGGGCTCCTGATCCCCCGGTAAGCCCAGGGTGGGCTCCTGATCCCCCGTTAAGCCCTGGGAGGGCTCCAGGCCCCGAGTACAGCCCCGCAAATTTACCCAAGTATTTTTTTGGGGGGGGTAGTAAGGCTCCAGCTGTAGAGGCCGAGGCGGGGGCTGGGGTCGCGGCCTCGGAGGCTGCTCCCCCATGGCCTCCCGAGTCCCCTGCTCCCCCATGGCCTCCCGAGTCCCCTGCTCCCCCATGGCCTCCCGAGCCCTGTGTGTGCTCCAGGGTCCGGTATTGTCTATGTCTACATGTGTAGCGTGAGTGTTCCGTGTTTCTTTGTGTGAATTAAACCCAGTTGGATTGATGTACTCCTCGTCTCTCTCCGTTCCTTGCTCCTCAGTCCGCTCAGCAGTGCACCCGTGACAATTCATGTGACTAACAATATAAAAGTCTTACTGTCACTTTTGATCAATTTAATTCATCCTTCCTGAATAAATTCTTACTGACCCCAGTGTGTATAATATTAATTTTCTCTGCCATAAACAAACATTTTCATAATTATTTACTAGTTTGAGATATTTCATTCATCAGAGTACAGTGATAAATGTGGGAATAGATGTGGAGACCCTCAGCACAGAGTACTTCACAAATCATTTCCTGTTTACAGTATTAGAGGGGATTATATCTTTGTTTACTTCCTCTCTTTTTACTGGTTTGCACTTTGCAAAGGTTACAGGCAGGGTTTGAAATTAACTTTTTCACTCACCAGCCAATTTAGCTACTAAATTTTTACATTGAAGTCAAATGAAATAGAAATAAAAACCGTTCTCAGTGACTTCTCTTATAAAAGAGCATTCTGTTGTAATATAGCTCACTCCAAAATGAATGTTAAATGGTAAACACTTTAAAGTTTAGTGAACATGCTGTCAGTTCATAAAGTAAGTTGCTTCCTCACAAAAGTTTGTATTTTATTACTGTCGGGAGCTCCTAGTGGGAGGACATAATTTATGAATCATAACCTGCCAAATTGGCTAGTTGATATGTGTTACCTGCCACGGTTGATTTTCATCCGCATTAGATGGGTTGGCCGGTGTTAATTTCTAATTCTGGTTGCAGGAGTTGGATGGACAGGTTGTGCCACTACTTGAAATACTTAAAACAACTGAAAATACAAGATTGCTTAATGTCTGTTGCATTTATGGTAGTGAAAGCCATTAAATAAGAGAGTGGCTTCAAAAGAGTTCTGATTTATTTTTTATTGGTTTGCTTCCTTTACTTATTGATTAAATATTTGTCCAAGCTTATTTATGCAGGCCTTTTCCTGTTTCCCTTCCAAACAGTGAAAATGTGTATGTGAAACGAAGTGTCATGTTCATTCAAACTGCAAACAACTTCCTCCATTTGGTTTGGTTTCATCTTGCCTATAGGGCACCACAACAGCCAGAACTCACCAGTGTAACCTTGAAAAAATGGTGCATGACGCCCCTGTATGTGAATGTGAACTTCAGTTATGATCCTGGCATTATGTGATGGTTTATCGGTTTGAATGAAGGTTACTTGAACGTGTGTACTTTCGTATATGACCCTACAGAGCCCTGTTATGCAAACAGTAGTCTTGCCTTAGAGCGAAAAAGCAATTTATTGTCCTGCCACTGTGCTCTTTGTGGGCTGATGATTGAAAGCATTAGTTCTATTGCAGGAAGGACAGATTAAGTACCTTCTGGATGGACCTTGCCTATGATATAACAGGAAAGAGCATCTGTCATCCAGACACATGTATGACGCATTAGAGAGAAAGGACCCTTGTTGCCTGTCTGTTTGTGTTCATTACACATGAATTTCTGTGACATATGTATTTATTTCCACATGGATAGGACATTTATTTCTGACCACTTTATTTTAATCATATATGTTTTGAATATCTAAACAATCGCGTATACATTTCCTGCATGGCTGTAAATTCATGTGTACAGGCGTGTGTTAGGGCCTGCATGTCAGATGACTCATCTGAATGAGCTGTGCTGCTCACCGTGGGCTGGACTATCTCACAGATGGCAGCAGGCCCGGTTCTACGGGGGTGCTAAGCACCCTCAAACGAAATCAATAGCACCCTCAGTTAATGCTGTAATAATGGCATTTCATTACAGATTTGTCAAACTATCCAGTGCTTTATGGATTGCGCTCTGGAGATCGGTTTCTATTTCAACATCTTTTGCAGCGTTGAGCAATGTAGCCAATCACAGACATATCTGTTGATTTCTTGAACCCAACAGCCAATCAGAGGCGTTTAAATTAGAATCCACTCACCGCTCAAATCGCCGCAGTTTTTGTTCAGGTGTTGTGTTCAGCACGAATCATCTCATTATAACAAAGTGTAGACGCGATGTAAATAAGAGATTCATTGTGCAGCGTAGAGAACTTCATGATTATAACGTAACTTTGTAAGATTGCGATGAACTAAGATGAGTGACAGCTTTTAGTGATTATAAAGGGCGCTCTTGCGCTATATGGGCGGCACAAATAGCCTATATTATATATATATATATATATATAGAGAGAGAGAGAGAGAGAGCACCCTCACTAATTTAAGAAGCACCCTCAGTGATTTGATTCTGGAGCCAGGCCTGGATGGCGGATATGGTGCTGATCCATTCAGAGCTGACTGGCTGCATTAGCAGCTAAAGCATGAGCATGTGCTGCTCTCCGACCATTGTAATAAATGAGATGATAGTGTGTGTTTTACTGAAAAGGGGTTTGATAATACTTGGCATTTTCCTCAAACAGGGAACATAATATGTTGTAAAACACTTACTTGGTCTAGTTCAACAAATGATTAGTGAAGAGAGATGGCATTGTTGATCCTCAACCTCAGAAGGTCAAATTAGATATTATGTGAGTTGCTTTAATTTATTTTCATTATGTGAGGATTGCAATATTTGCAACCCTGTTACTTTTTTTTTTTTACATAAACATTTCATAAACATCTGCTTGTCAAGTTGTTATGTCAAGAATACTATTTCCGCATCCAAGCCACTTTCAATTAACAATATTATCTCAACAGCTGTTTATAAGCATTGTTTTATCGTATTACATTTTTTAAGCTAAGCTTTTAAAAGCTCACCTTACTGTCTCTGGCTCATGGTATCCCGGACACCAATATTTTAATGATTAAAAAAAGATGAACTACTGCCTGAGATTTCGGTATGGAGATAAAGGCTAGAATCATGATATTTTGCTAGTGTTATGGCACACTGTGAGTGTATATTAACACTGTTCTTGCTTTCTTTTGACATCTGACCCAGAAACGATGACACGTGACATCAGACTTAACAAGATAAATGAAAATAAATAAATAAAGTGAATTAAAAGACCAATTTTTATTAATAAACATTTCCCATAAATTACAGAATTTAAATTAAATGGTAATTTGTAAAATAAATACATTTAACAATTTAGAACAAGATAATTACCAATCACACAGAAGATATAAGGTTGTTCACAAAATTATGTCTTTGCTAACTAAAATTAGTTAATAAGAAGAAAAATAGTTCTTGACACATGACTTGAATGTTAATTCAACAGATTATTGCAAATTATGCACTGTTTTTATGAATTTAGCTGTTGGATACAGTTGAGAAGGTCAAAAGGTGGGACAGGCCAAGATCACCATTTAAAAGGGATACAGTTATTTTATGTTTAAAACTAGTTACTTCTCATTAAAGGTTAATTTTCTGTTAAATAATTGTATAAACAGTTTTTTATTTCATCTAGATGTATCCATATCAGTGGCAATTAATTTGATGTGCAGGCCATTCCATGTGTGGACCCCATGCTGCTCTGCCCCTGTCCCAAAGATGAGTCATCCTGATTAGGTTTCATTAGCTCCCTGCTCTAGACAATAGAGGCTCCATTGATTTTTATCATCAGCAGAGTGGATCAGGAAAGAGAACAGGGCAAGAGAACGAATCAGCAGAATCTGAGCAGAAGGCATTGTGCAGCTGCCTTGAAATGTGTGTTGAAACTGGAGTTTGTGTGAGCCTCTCAGAAGACAGTATAGATACTGAAAAACCAGAGTCATCCAAAGACTTTGGGAAGCAAAGCAGAATGTTCTGATATTGTTGAGTGCTGCTATATTCATGTAACATAATCCATAATGTTATTCCCTTACAAAGTGCAAGATTTGTTAAACTAGTGGTACAGTTTAGATCACCACACGTTTTATGCCAATAGGCTTTAGTAATGTCACTACTAGTTGGTTGCCAGTGGTACAACATTTGATTGGCCAAAAATCAGTGTAATGTATACCTGACAAAGGTACAATCGTGTACAGTATAGGTAACCTCAAAACTAAAACACCTAGGCTAAAACCCAAAGCCATGAAAGAAGTGTGCTTAATTTTGTTACCGTTAAGCTTAGGTTTTGTCTATATTACATGTTTCTACAATCCTAATAGCAAGAATGTACCCAACTGACTTTCTCAAGTTCGCTTATGTGCTGAGGACACGAAGAGCATCAGCTGGTGAGGCCTGAAGGCTAAATCAGACCTTTGAGAAACCACACTGCTGCTCTCTCCTGTCTTTCTCCATCATGTGAAATGTATGCAGATGTTTCATCATCAGTAACTATCTCTTGCAGAAGGATTGGATTTGTACTTACATTTTTGTGAGTAGTGTTTTTTATTAAGTACATTTTTTTCTGAGTAGAAGTGGAGCAGTAAACACTATAAACATATACAATATAGAACCATCTCATTTTTATGATCGTTCTTTTTTTTTTTACTTGTAACATGTTTAAAATATATAGTGTTTTGCTGATCCCACTTTCTTAATCTGGTGCCAGACCTTTGTTTATGCCCCTTTTAACACTCCTCATTTCAAATACTGATTGCAAGCATAATGACAAAGGCTCAGTATAGTAATAGTAGATTTTTAATTTGCTACTGCTGCTGTTGTTTGTTATAAAGATGTTTAGAGATTAGAATTGTCATTTTTTTTAAATAGCTGTACTATCTCTGTGTGGGTGGTGGAGGAAAAGAGCAATCTGGGTCCGCATGGACCAAACCCATCACAAACATAGTTGGTGCTGCACTCAAATCCAGATGAAGGGAACTCCCATGTGCAAAGTCAAGATTAAAGATAGAAGTTAATGTAAGAAACCCACGGACACTCCTTAAAAAGCCACTTCCATGGGGAAAGTCATGAGGGAAAGAGAGAACAGTACTTACAGATAGGAAACTGTAGGAGAAAGTTTGTTTTTTCTGTTTCGAAACAGTTCCTGGGATAGGGAAAAAATAAAAACATCAGACAAATTGGACTTGATTCCATGTTACAGACCATGTCCAAACCCAGTTGACCCAGAATTTCCTCTGCTATTGTAGTTCTAGGTATTATAGAAAAGTAGTTTTTTAGTTATATAAAACATGAAATGGAAATTCACCCTATTTTGCATCCTAAATGCATCTTTTTATGGAAGCCCATTTTCACCATGGAATAAAAACTGGTCACACTTTTGTTGAGGGAGCAATTCTCACTATTAACTAACTATAAACTACAACTTTTGCCTTAACAAACTCCTAATGTGCTACTTATTAAAAGTTAGTAAGGGTAGGATTAAGGGATCTAAAATATGGTCAAGTAGAATAAGGCATAATTATGTGCTTATAAGTACTAAACAGCCAATATGCTAGTAATATGCAAGCTAGTTAATAATGAGAATTGATCCTTAAAATAAAGTCTTTCCAAGGAAATTCTCACAATTCAGGCTTTGTTTCTCTCTTTCAAAGTCAGAATTGTGAGATTTAAACTCAGAATTCTGACTCTTTTTCTCGCAATTCTGAGAAGAATTGCAAGAAAAAAAGTCAGAATTGTGATATTTTAACTCTCGAAAAAAATGTTTTTTTTTAATTTCATGGTGGAAACAGCTATGATTATCCATATGATGATAATATTATGTGTTATTCTTCCATCCATGTTTCTTTTTTTTTTTTTTCTTTTTTTTTTGAACTCACAATGTTTTTTATCAAAATGTTGCATCTCGATCATCTCAGATGAAATGACAGACTCCTCTCTAGTGATGTATGGTGAACTTATCCAGTCATATAACCTGCTTAAACCCTAAAATATAACCTGTTCTTTTCTTAAAATCAACTGAAAGCTTGCATTCAGATCTGCCTCCATCCAATCAATAAGCGATTGATAGAACAAAGTCTCCAACCTACATTTTGTTTCTTATTCAATAATCCATTTCACTTGGATATATGTCAAATTGCTGTTGTTACTTCAGTTACATCATGACTTTAAGCTCTCTAGCTGTCTTTGCTCAGGTCTAATATGCCATTTGTGTTTTATATTGAACATTATTTAAACAAACACCTATTTTATAGTTTCTTGAAAATGACCATAATGGCCAAAATTATACTTGTATCAACATTTGTGATAGGATTATATTGTTCAAACTGCCTGTGGCAAGTAGAAAAATGAACTGTAAATGATGCTGGGATTTTTGAGCTTGTTGGTGTTGCATTGAGGCCGAAGCAGCTGATCTTTTAATGTTCAGTGTGTGTGAGCTTCCCTGTGCTGTGACTCTCTCTCCATCTGCTTCTGTGTCTCATGATGCTCCATCTGCTTCTCAACAAAGAATCTTCATTCACTGCCAGTATTAAATCAATTCAATGTGAAGATTGTCTTTAATAAACAGGATTTCCATGTGAATCTTAAATGGCATCTGGCTGAAGATGAAGCCTGTGGTCTGGAGAATCAAGTATGTCCAAGTTTAATTTTGATAGACCAGTGTTAAGGGAGCAACATTAAATCTGTAGCTCATCAAGTTATTAGCTAATCATAATTTGAAGAAGTTCCATTACTACACTGAAAAAAAATTATTGTAAATCTAACGGTAAAAGACTGTAAAAATGCTACCGTAAAAACCTATTAATTGGTTAACGGTAAGTTCCCTTACAATATACGGTGAAAAACTGTAATGGACATTTCATGTAATTTTACGGTAAAATACAGTTTTTGAAGTGGAAAAAACATTGTGTAATTTACAGTGAAAAACCGTAAATTGACATTCCCAGAATTCCCTGCTTTAAATTTCACATTTTACGTTTTTTTTTTGTTGTTGTTGTTGAAATAACTGTTTCCTCTTAGTTTTTTCTTATCAGTTATGTTCATTAGAGTTGTATGTTACATCTAATGTTGTTAAATTAATGTTTTTTGCATTACGTTTGTGTCATGTGTTACCATGATGGTGTTTAGTATTTGTGTGAATGACACAGTGCACCTTCTATATATTATGTATATTTCTCCTCAGCATGTGGAAAAGCTGCTTGTGATGATCTTTGCTTCATCACTTTCTCATCACCACCTGTTTTTGGTGGTTATCAGTGTATCACAAAGGTACTAAATAGATTTCAGTACTTCAGTAGGTTGGTATATTAACATTATATCAGCTCATGAAATACGTTTTTTAAATGTAAATTTAAGTTAAAGCCGTAAAACCTAAAAAGTTGCCTGTAGTGTTTTCATACTAAATAATATAATTTAATTAGTTGCATTGCTACTTTTAGTTGCTAACACTGTGACTTACTAGTTTTTCTCTGTTATCACCTGCTACAGTTTTTTTTTTTTTTTTGCCAGTCTTACAATTGATTGCCATCAGCATTCATTGCGCTCAGACACTTGGACAAAGCCATTTGGTTGGTTGTTTCTCTGGCAGTCAGCTCAAGGACTTGGCACATGTCACATACACTGGCACGAGAGCTGTACTTCCCCTCTTTAGTCTTACACAGAGTGCCCAGACCTCCACCAGATCTGGTGTGATTCAACATAATTGCTCCAGAGCACTTCAGTTTCATTTTTACCACTTGTAATTTAAGGAGTTATATGCTAATTGGCAATAATGTATAAATTATTTTATTTTATTTGTGAAATATCAGCCAACAATTCCTGAATTCTCGTCATTCTTGTCGCATTTCACTTTATAAGCTCTTAGGTCTATTGTTGCTAAAATGTACTGAATTGCTAACCTATACTTATGACTTTGAGAATCATGTAGTGGTCATCGCAGCTTATTTTTGCACTTATTTTTGGGACATTCGCCTGTACCAGAGCAGGTTGCTCAAGGGAATAATGGGAATAATAGTGCCATTTCCTTCTAGAAGGCATGTAAACCTGACCTTTATGGATGCTGTGCAGGAATATATGAAATACGGTGGACAGTTCTTAAATGTCAGTGACTTAAATGCATATTTCTTAGTAGAAATGAAGACATTCATATTTTTTCCACCAACCACCCATTGTAGGATATCATGAAAGCTTCTTAGAAAGAGAGGATGTTACGCAAACATTGGCACTGTTAACATGAATTAAATTTAAGAGCTATTTTCTCTGTAAGAGTTTAATTAATGTCAAAATAATTAAATGCTTTTTTTTTAGCATTCAGTGATTATTCATATAATCACTGCTTTAGCAATGCCATTAATCCATTATATTACAAGATAAAAGTACAAGTGAGATGTCATGATTCTCTTTTGTCCCCAGAGAGTAGGAACAAATCTTCACAGCCATTTCCAATGTGGAAGTTTTTTTTGCATGTGCAGGTGCAGTGAGTGTTTACTGTTCGTTTTGTAAACACTCAATTATTCTGCGTGACTGTTGGTGTATTTCCATAACAATGGAAAAACGGCCTCCACCATCCTTTTAACCAAATGAGTTGGCCAGGTTTAAGTGTTTGTTAGTCATAACGTGTCCGTGCAACGTGACTGGGCATTGTACTTGACTGCAAGTGAAGGAACCCAGCAGAAAAAAATATCATTACAGCATCTTAGTAAACTTCTTCATAAAACAGCCAAATTGAAGTGGATTTCTGAAGAGGTCTTCAGAAAGCATGAGATTTACATTCCACTGTTGAGTGTTTCCTCGGTCTTCTCCAGGGTAATCTCAGCCTCACTTGCCCCATACTTCTGCTTGTTTTGTTTGTTAAGATGTTGTAATTTTAAAATTATATTTAATATAGCCTACACTGTGTTTTAGTAATGACATGACTGGATACGTGGTTGTATGAGTCACACAGGCTGAAGGTAACATCCAGTTTGCTGAGTCATTGGCATGTTTAAATGAACTGGCATATTTAGTGATTGTTAAAAGCAATAACATTAATTTAAATGGCAAAACGTCTAAATACTGTTTAGAAAACTGCTAAGATTTTCCAGTGTAATGTAATGTAATGTAATGTATTATAATAATTTATTTTTTATTAAACTGTTTGGGCTCAGTAAGATTTTTTGATGCGTTAAATTCATCAAAAGTGACAGTAAAGACTTTTACATTGTATATAAAAATATAAATTTAGTTTATACATTTTCTATTCATCAAAGAATCCTGAAAATATGCATCACAAAAATTGTTGCTACAAAAATATTAAATAGCACTGTTTTCAAAATTGATAAGAAATGTTTCTTGATCACCACATCTGCCCATTAGAATGGTTTCTGAAGTGACACTGAAGACTGGAGTAATGGCTGCTGAAAAATTAGCTTTGACATCATCACAGGATAAAAAATAAAAAAAAAACTTTATTAATAATTTGAAATAAACAGTTATTAAAATAGTTATTGTAACAATGTTACTGTAACATTAAATGTGTCAATATTACTGTTTTTACTGTATTTTGATTCCAATAAATGCAGCCTTGGTGAGCATAAGCGGCTTTTTTTCAAAAACATTAACAAAATTCTGACCCCAAACTTGGCAAGCTTAACATACTGTAATATGTAATATTCACAATATTTTATTTTAATATACAGTATACACTCTAAAAATGCTGGGTTGTTTCAACCCAACTTTGGGTCAAATATGGACTAACCCAACTGTTGGGTTAAATTTTTTAATTACATTTTTAACCCAAAAGTTGGGTTAGTCCATATTTGACCCAAAGTTGGGTTTAAACAACCCAGTATTTTTTAGAGTGATAAGGTATTAATACAGTAAATTCAAAGAGATACTAGAAATAACAAGGCCATTAACACAATCTTGATTGTAACGTTTGATAAAATAATTCTTATGCCAAAGATTAATATAGCTTATGATACTTGTTTTGATAAATGTTTTTAGGAGACGTTATAAAAGCTTTATCAACCTTTCATGAACAGTTAATTGAGTTGCATTCACAAAGAACTGAACACAGTCCCATCAATCATGTATGTATATGTTTGCAGAGTGGCAAAATGCATAATGCATGTTATAGCATTGAGTCTAGAGGCAGACTTGGCAACCCCATTTACTCCATGTTCAACAGCTTAATAGGGAGAGCCGTTGGGTAATAGTTTTCTCTGTGCTGGCAAAACATGAGTTGCTACAAGCTATTAGTAATATATCAGCCAACAAAATATTTTCCTTTCTTCCAGTACTGTACTTTATCCTTTCAGGAGTATTGTTGTTGAAGTAATCAAAATGTGTTCATTATTAAAACATTATTAAATATTTTTTATTCTTTAAAACTGACACTTTTGGTGGTAGAGAATAGTCAATAATTTTATTATGTAACCTACCTGCTGTTTAAAGTCACCAGCTGATTATAACTGCATTTCTCTCAGGACCTTTACTTTAGGTTATTGCTTGTTTGTGTGTTCAGGATTTTTTATTATTTTATTATTATTATTTATTTTTTTCATGAACCTCAAGATCTGATCTGGCTATAAATTTAGCCATCTGTCTTCAGACTTGTTAATGAATATTCTCAGATTAAGATCTGCACTCTGTGATTTAGGAGATCATTAGCTGTGCGGATCATTACAGAACGAGTTTAAGATTATTGCTTGTGCTCTGATCTCTTCTCTCAGTGTGATGGCTCAACTCTCCAGATGAACTGATTGTTAAGCATTAATCCCTGTCTAAGTCAATCTGCCATGCTACCTCTGGCAGTGATATATTAGAATTGAAAAACCCGGCAGATTTATCTTAGTGTCTCTTGTTTGTTCCTCTTTATTCCCTGCTGAATACCAGTAGGAACTGGACCCTGCCTCATTTAATGGCCTTACTCTGAAGTTGCAGGAGTTATGTTTATGATGGAAATGCTCTTGTTTGTGATAGCTGCTTTGATACTACAACCATTTGGAGGCTTAATGAGGGGGAGGATATTTCGGAGTCTTAATAGTTTTCTGCCCTTGACCCTTTGATGGCATCAGTGGTTTCACTGTTCTATAATAGGAAATGTCATTCAAATTCATGCATTTCACAATGCTATTTATTGTATGAACACTTTTCACAGACTGTGAAGATGCATTTTCACAGTTAACTTTGTAAATCTAGCAAAAAATGTAAAGTACATTTATAAGACTATACTTTGTATCATATTTGTATATTCTTTGTATTGCATTATATTAACTTAGCATTAACTGTTTAGAAAACTACTTAACGGTTCTGTGTGAGTGTTTCTAATAACAAATGTGATATCTTTCTCTCTTCAGACTACCATAATCAAGCTCTCTCCCTCTTTTGAGAAGTCATAGAAACATAGATTTGATTTTTGCTATTAGATCAAGTGAAAATGTAAAAATTCTATTTAAAAATTCTATTTTTTTTAGAAAATGATATTTTCAAAACTGTAGTTTCCTTCACCACTACTGTATAGAAGTTTACCTAACTGTGATGACTTCTGCTTCTGAGAACCCTGGAAATGTAAAAAAGGTTTGCTGTATTTCTTCTGTTAAATGCAAAGGGAGTTATTTATAGTAGAATGTCCAGTGCTCTTCTGTACAATGAAAGTGAACATTTTCAGTGTGTTCATCACATAAAGCTATCATATGACATCAAAAGACTTGAAATATAACACACAAGTCATACAGTTATGTACAAATTTTATGATGCTTTTTTTGTCCTTTAACTTTCATTTTATAATAGAGAACAGCTTGAACATTCTACTAAACATCTCCATTCAGGTTTGGAATGACATGAGGGTAAATAAATGATGACAGAATTCATTTTGGGTGATTTTCTCAGTGTCACAACTGAATCATGTGCCTTAAGGATTATCTTTCTGGCTTTCCAAAATGCCTCTGTTTTCCAAAACAGTCTTCTGTCTCATCGTTTACTTTGTCTTTGTCGTAGTGATGAGCACAGGCCGTTCTTCTTCTGACCCAGTTTCCCCAGTGGTGGACATTTTTCCTCTGGGGGGTTGAGATTTCAAGCAGAGTGTGTCTTTTGAGTCATTTATCTGCTTCTGTGTGGATGAGAGCTTGTGAGCTTGTGTTGGTCTTTTGAGCACATGGCGTATGGTGAAGCCACCTGGACCCAATTAAGGGAATGGGCTATTTGGTTCACATTTTGTGCTCAAAGCTAATGAACATTTTAGGTAAAATGACAGAATAGATGATAAGGGCCCTTGGCTTTCTGTTAATTTGTGCAGTTTTACAGTATGTTGACTGCAAATTTTTGGAGTGGAATTTGAAGTACATTTTATATTGGTGCTTATATTGGTTAATACAAATCTATAGACAAATACGTAAGCTGTACAGTGCATGCCAAAACCCAGCTGTTTATCTCAATTCAGCTGTTATGGAGTTCTCTCTGAGAAGCTCAATGGTCCATTTGTTAATGAATAAGAGCTCTCACTTATTAAAAAGTACTATTGTAATCCCATGTTATTTTGAGCTGTTGATGTACCGTGATAATGCTATGTATTTATATGACCATGTCATAAAACAACCATTTGCATCATGGCCATGATGAACACCCTACCACAACCCTGGTCTTAAACGTATATCTTTTCTTCCTTTTTATCTGTCTCTCTTTGCCTCTTTCATATAGAGGATGCAGTTCAACAGAATTGTTGATTTGCTTTGTGAGCCCCCAGCTGATTTTGAAGCTTGACTAAATTATGCTGGTACATTGTTTAGCTGTTTGCTGAGTTAATGTTGTTGTTGATTCAGTAGTCAGTTGTTAATTGTTATATGGTGATTGCTGATTGTCATCATTATTGAGGTCTGTGTTTGTCTATATAAAACTATTGCACACTGTTTTGCTTTGCAGGATGTTCTCCTCTTCAGAGGAGTTCTCTTTTGCGAGTTCCCTTTATACTTTACATTATATATATTCATAAAGAATGGACTGAAAAATGAATGCTTATTTTGGTGTATATATAATACACACACACACACACACAACCTTGTATCAAAAATTGGGAATAATTATGATTTTAAAAAATGTTTTTAAAAGATGTATCTTATGCTCACCAAGACTATAATTACATTATATATAATGTATATATAAAATGGAATTTATTTCTGTGATGGCACAGCAGAATTATTGTTATTATTATCAATGTTGTTGACTACAGATTTGGCTGCTTAATATTTTTGTGGAAACCATGGTACATTTTTTCAGGATTCTTTAATGAAAAATAAAGTTCAAAAGAACAGCATTTATTTAAAATCTTTGGTAAAATTATGTATGTCTTTACAGCCACTTTCAATTCAATTAACGTATCCTTGCTGAATAAAAGACTTACGGTAATTTCTATATTCTGTCTTACCCCAAACTTTTGAATTGTACTGGATCATGGTTTCCACAAAAATATTAAGGAGCAAAAACTGTTTTCAGCATTGATAATAATAAGACATGTTTCTTAAGCACCAAATCAGCATTTCAGAAGGATCATGTGACACTGAAGTCTGGTGTAATGGCTGCTGAAAATTCAGATTTAAAATATAAAACATTTGTTTTGAATTGTAATAATATGTCACAATATTACTGTCTTTACTGTATTTAATTGTATTCTACTGTATTGTATTTTATACTATATTGTATGCTTTTATATGATGTCATCTGTACTTGGTAACGTGGACAAAGTTCTTTGTGATGGAATATTGCCATGTCTCTAGCATTTACAGTAGTGTTTGTTGGGTAAAAAACTCCAGGAAGCTCCAGAAAAACTTTCTTGGCTATAGTAGCAGAATGAAGAAAACAAATCTTTCTTAAACATGAGTTGGACTGATGTCACAGGTGATTGCCAGCTCTGTGGCACCTACAATTAATCTTTGTTGCTGTTAACCACTACTTTTCCTGTTTGCTTAAGATTTGTCCCTAGACGGTTAGCGCTGTCATTTTCTCTGGCCTTCACTCCATGAGTTAGCTACTGGTAATCACGTTACCACTTCCATCATCATGCTTACATGCGAAGGCTATTATTTTCATAGCCATTAATTAGTGTTATGCTGTGTTTAGAAATCCCTGTTGTCAAAAAATTGACTTAAGCCATCTCATGGGGGTTAGCTTATATGGAAAGTGTGACTACGCTGGAGTTTGTGTGTTCTCAGAGGCCGTAATCTGCTTTAGCAGCTTGTTCGAATGCATCCCAAACTGTACTGATATACTGTAGTTGCTTTTGTGTTTGCCAGTATGTGGATTTAGGTGAAATTGTGATATGTCAGGGTTCAGATTTAAAGCTTGATAGAGCTTGAAATATGTGAACCAAAGATGACGCAGCAGTGCTTTTTTAAGAGCTCTTTTGACTTGCACTAACAACAAAGTAGCAAAAACTAGCATGTTTTGCAAAGTGCCATGGTGCGAGAAACTGCTAATCATTTAGTGACATATTTCAAAGTATCATGTTGTTATTTTTGATGCCACCATTGCATTATGGTACCTCTGCAATTCTCTTTTGTAAGGATGGGATCTGTTTTCATCAAATTTACTCTTTTAAGAGCATGGAAATCTTCCATCCAGGCTGAACAGACTTGAACTACCACCTATTGCATACTGAATTACATCCCTTAAGTATATTGTTCATAGCAAAACAGTTATTTTTTATGCCTAAAATAGCGTAAACAACCTAACCACTAATTACATAAAATCTTAATTGCTTCAAACCTGTCTCAAGAGCTCTTTGACTATAAACATATTATTAATCTATCCACCCTGAAAGGCAAAACTGCTGGATTGCTTCTGTAGCATTATAAAGACCCGCATACCATACTCTACCAGAAGATCCTGATTATGTAATAGTCCACTTAATGCAATCATAATGGTAAATGCAAAAAAATCTAAGCCTGATTCATATCAGAATTGTTCTGCTAGAGACACATGATTTGAGAGTTGTCAGCATGTTAAGTTTCAAGGTATAAACAGTATAAGGAAAATGCCCTTAACTGATAATTTTGTTACTTTGTTAGGCCACTCTGATATTGTATAAGCTGCAAAAATATGTTATTGGTAGTGTTTCTTATTTTTGTTCTTTTGTACCTATTTCTTTTGGTTGCACCCTTTAGCTACCTGACCAAAAACATATATAATAATAATTATTATTTTTTTCTTTAATTTATAAATAAATTATATTGTATAATTATGTATTATATATTAATTTGCCTATATATTAAAAATAAATATATTAAAATATATAAGTTATAATATAAATACTTTATATTTTTTTATAAAAAATAATAATATTTTAAATATTAAATTCCATAAATTAAGATAACTTTTTATCAAGATAACAACAACAAGATACAAACTGGATAGTAGCAGTTCGAATTTTAAAAAGAGTCCTGCCCAAATGACTACAACATTCAGGTGTTCAAAAGGCCTGGATCAAGTCCATTTTCAGGTCTTGCCTTGACCTGTTTTATTCCCTTTACAGAGCAGATCTGTGAATAAGGCTGTCAGCTTCTGTTTTCACATTAGTCTTTAACTTTTTTTACCTCTGGGGATTTGTGTATTTAATATTTTGTATATTTTGTACATTTAATTACATGCACAACCCTGTGAAGCTTTTGAGTCATCACTTCATGTCTAGTTGAAGTGCACAAAGTAGAGCGACTAATTTCCTGATGTTCAATTTTGTATCTTTTCTGCGTCATTGTTTGTCTTTTTGTAGCACACTTCACTGACCGTCATCTCCGCTGTGAACTCCCTTTACAATTACTCCTCCTTAGTTATATTATTGACTGACTTGTTTTTTAATTAGACAAAAGGAACATTTGCTTAGATGGAATGAGTAAAGAACAGTGGAACATGTAAGGCAAAGAAAAAGTAGACACGTAAAGGCAATGTCTGGGAATTTTCTTTGATGGCTCTGAGAAATAGAGTCTCTCTGTCTTCTCGCTCTCAGCCAGACAGCAGCATTTGAGCCTGTGGATGTGTTAGGAAATGTTTAGTAAAGATCAATAATGCCATCCACCATGTTGGAGCTCCCTGTTGCTGCAGAGACTTGAGTGGATCAATGCCTGACTCAGAGCCCTGCAGGCCCCATAGCTGTGAGGCGGACATGCCCCTGCTACACAATCATGTGCTCATGACTATATGGGTATTTACTATAAATTTGGTTTGAGGATGTTTTGACTATTTAAATTATATGGGGACCGTGATTCATTTTACTCCAGAGAATATTTATTCAGTCTGGGATTATTTTTGAAAGTCAATTGCTGTATAGGCATTTAGGTTAAAGTCTTTGCTACAGAACAACAGCCACTGAAACCACCATCTGTGTACTAAAGGACTGTTGATTTAACACCCTTTAGGCATGTTGTCACAATGGGAACCTATTATTTATTGGTCTTGATTTGAAATATGATCTACAATGGCACTTTGATAAGTTAAAATATTATATACATATATATGTATACATACATACAGTGTTGGGGAAAGTTACGTTTAAAAGTAATGCATTACAATATTGCGTTACTTCCTAAAAAAGTAACTAATTACATTACTTAGTTACTTTTTATGGAAAGTAATGCATTACGTTACTTTTGCATTACTTTTTCTCTTCTGGCTTGGCCTCATTTTTCTCTATTCAGAGACAAAAAAGAAACATGTTATATTTGTATGGTTGATCATTGAAGGTCAGCAGCAAAGGTTACTGGTTAATAAAATGGAATTAAATACATAGAGGATATGTGTGTTATTTAACATGTTTGCGTCATGTCCTGAGTTTGCATTTGACTGTTTTTATTCATTTTGAGGAATACCGAATCTGTTTTTTGTGCAAGTGAGATGAGTAAATACATGTTGACATTTAGTCTAGAATGACAGTAACATCGTGTTCACATTCAGTCTGACATTAATACCCTTTTCCTGAGAACACAGTTTAACCTTAAACCCTGACTAAAATCTACCTTGATACCTTGGAAACTGAATTTTCGAACAGATTCATTGTGACATATTTGAACAATATTGACATGTATTGAACAAAATCTATCTATATAGATTTTTTTTTTTTCCTTTTTTTTTTTTTGGTGAATGTGCTTAATGCAAATGTTTTCTGTCTCTGATGTTGGTGATGCTGAAATAAATTTTGTATCAGCAGTCGGCAGTGTGATTCAATAATGTATTCAGTTCATTCTTTGATCTGAAATGTCATTTGACTTTGGACATGAGCCGTTTCAACATTGTCTCTTTACAAACATCCACCCACCTACATTCACACACACAGGCACACAGATACACACACCCACAGTTACAGCACATTTGTAAATTCATCAGATGCCATGTGTCTGTGTCTCTGAGGATGTGTGTTTTGGTGACAGTGTTTTTGAGCCATATCAAATCAGACAACTAACAACATCTCCCCACACCACAGGATTGAAAAAACGCACCAGGAAGGCCTTCGGGATACGGAAGAAAGAAAAGGACACTGACTCTACGTAAGTTTGACTAATTTATATACCAGAAATTTACCCCCAAAGGCTGATGTATCATATTTGATATGAAAATTTCTAAGGCCTCTAAAATATCAACATGATCAGAACCTGGCTGAAAAACCTGTTTTACACAGCCTTATGCCTTCTGACATCTTGATTGATAATTTATACTTTTTTAGCAAGTAAAATACCTTTTAGTATAATTCTAAAATCGTCCCCCTTCAGGTTATAGTACATGTCTCTTTTTGCTATTTAGTCTTTACTGATTTTTATAAGGTAAAAGTAAGAATAAATTATATATTTGTAGTAATATTTAAAGATGAACATTTAGGTTTACTTGCTTATAAATGTTTTTTTTTTAAATAATCATGTTAAAATGTAATCAAATATGATGCAACAGGCTTTTAAAAAACATTTATTTGTACATCTCTTGTCATCATTGCATTGCATTATATTTTGTCCTCCTTAATAAAAATACAGAAAATAATATTTATATACAATTTATGCCAGTAATATTAACATAGATCTCATGGTCATTATAAACTATTAGAATTATATCTTACTTTTTGGCCTTAAAAATTAAAGTAATTGCACTAAATTACATATTTTGCTTAATGTGGGGCTCTGAATAAAACTGATGTGTGTTTTTTTTCTCTTCACAATTATGACCTCCATATTCTCTTATAGCATGCTATGTGAGCTGTAAAGGCTTAACGTATTGAATATGATGCTCAACAAAAGCTCATATGCAACCTTTTTTAAGATTTTATTTTTAGATTTTGTCTAAAGGTTCAATTAACTGTTCCATTACAAAAAAATGAAAATGAACGTTTTTTGTCTATTATCTCATATGTCAGGCTTTACAGGATTAATGAATTTATAATAGTAGAGCTTCCTAAGGCAGGCCGATGGAGTTCTCTCACAAACCCATCAACACAATGGAGCATTTGCTGCTTGCACACTATGAATCCCTGTCTCCTGCTTCAGGGTGCTATAGATGATGGCTGTTTTGAGAGTGTATGTCTGTTTGGGGCCCAACACACAGGTGTTTCTGTCCCTCAGAGCGAAGCCTGGCTAATTGCTTCTGTGCTTGAGTTGAGAAAAAAAGAGAGGCTTGCATGTTAAGTGGGTATTAAAGACCTCTCTGTCTCTCTCTTTGTCGCTTTCTTTTGTTTTCTCTGTTTTTAGGGGGTCACCAGACAGAGATGGTGGAGTAAGTACCTCTTAACTTGTAGAATTGTTTCAAGAGACAGATTTCCTATTATTTGTATTTTGGAATTTGAATTTATGTTTGTTTTATTTATAGCTGCCAAAGTTAATGATTAACATGCAATTAATCAAATGTTTAACAATGTGTGTATTCAGTTCACTCCTTTCTTTGTGATTTCTGAGAAATTATGTATTGAAATACTCTGAGCTAATTGGAGCTAATTAGACACACGCACACACACACAAAAGACCCTAGCAGACCACCCATTTATCATTTATCACCCATTTGTAATGATGAAAGACATTTTGATGGGTAATTTATCTATAAAATAAGCCCAAATGAGATTTAACAAAAGTTGAGTCATTTGCATTCTTTGAATGATAAAAATTAATTATCATCGAAGATCAGTAAGTGAAATATTTACTCACAATGGTTTAGAAAAATTTCAATGCAAAACTGATCCCAAACATTTTGCTCTAGCATGTCACATTTTGTCACAGAATATAATGTGCATTTGATAGCATTTCTGCTTCCGACAGCCAAAACAACAAGTCTTGTGTTATCCCAGGGGTCCTCAACTCTGGCCCCCGAGGTCCACTTTCCTGCAGAGTTTAGCTCCAACCCTAATCAAACACACATGAGCAAGCTAATCAAGGTCTTCAGGATTGCTAGAAAGTTACAAGCAGGTGAGTTTGATCAAGGTTGGAGCTAAACTCTGCAAAAAAGTGGATCTCGAGGGCCAGAGTTGAGAACCTCTGTGTTATCCCTTAATCACCAGAAAAACTGCCACAAAGACATGATTCCTATCTTCCTCTAGCCAGATTATAACTATTTGTTCAATTCCCAGACGATTGTCACATGTATGAATGATTTTTAAAGGTCCCATATTGTCAAAACTGAAATTTCCTGGCTTTTTTCATGATAACTGAGGTCTAGGTGCTATGTAACTACCATATAAGTTTCAAAACAGTCAGTCCACAGTAAAATTCACACAGCCTGCTATATTGAGATGGTTTTTGGTACTTATACCGCAAATATATATTCTTAAGGACATCAAAACCTAAAATAAAACTCCAGAAAGGTGTAAAATATGGGACCTTTAAGGTTAGAATTATAGCCATTGACAAAAGAAAATGCAAAGATAACCCAGATGTTTTCTGCTACATCTGTTGGGCATTTTACTACATCCAGTCAGCAACAGAAAATTACAGATTTTGTGGAGAAAAAAGCATATTTATTTATAAACTAATAATTTAAGAAAAATCCTGCGAAAGAACAAAGTTTTGTTTTGACATTTTTTAACTCAGCATCATCAAATTAGGTAATGTTAGGCCTGTTTTGCAAATCAGTAAATCAGTATTTTTAAAGATGCAGGGTTGTGTAATAAGTGGCAATGTAAATAAGTTTTTTTCATGTGAAGCCTTTTTGGAAATATAAATAATCTGACATGGTGAAAAAGTTTAATAATTCAAATGATGTCTTTATTTTCTGTATGATGGATGTCCATGGCACAGGAGCCCCAAGAGACTGAATCGGTACTGAACATAGAGACAGCATAGTTATATAGCTTGAAGTCTAACGCTAGAACTGAATACTCACTAAGCACCTGTAGATTCCCCCAAGTGGCACCCCTAAATAGGCCAAACTCATATAATTAGAAATCAGTGAATCTGAGTGATGTTACTAAAGTTGTGTTTTGATTTGCTCAGCCACAGAAAAAGACCAATGGGGCTCCAAATGGCTTCTACGGGGAGATTGATTGGGACAGATATGTAAGTACATAATTTTTAATACCCTGATGATACTCAGCAAAGCATGACAGCTCAAGCCTGCTGCATTAATGGCTGTTTGTATAAAAAAAATACCATCCACTGCATCTGTAATACTGACTGACTTCAGTTATTTTCTTTTGCAGAACTCGCCTGAGGTAGATGAAGAAGGATATAGCATCAGACCAGATGAGGATGAGGGAGATATCCTTTAATTTTGCCATAAATTATTGTGATTACATTTTTGAATCTTTGATTTTATCAATAAGCAATGAAAATTGTATTATTTCATTTTTAACAATTATAATAATTTTTTGTGAAAGAAAATGAAGCTGTGATCCCTTAACAGCCCTCCACCAGCCCCCAAAGAAAAGTCTCACTTTTTCTCCTCCAGTGAGTCTGAAGAAGAGGAGGACCACCGCAAAAAGTTTAAGATCAAAATCAGACCGCTGCCAGCAGACCATAACATTGCAGCTCCCTCGGTGGATGAATTAAAAGCCTCCATTGGCAACATAGCTCTGTCTCCCTCGCCTCTGGTGAGTCCAGCCAATGTTTCCCATGCATTTCAAGCTTATGATGTTGTTTCCTGTCACTTTTCTTACTTTAATATCACATGACTCAATAGTCTCTGCTGTGTTATATATTTTGTATTTTATACTTATTTTGACATCCCTTACAAAAAGATATTGTGAAAGTACCATGAGGCTTATATATAGTGCTGGGCGATAAAACAATAATTATTGTGATATAATGTTCCACGATAAAACGATAACATGAGTTCAATAAATGTTCGGTATAATGTTTATGCGCCAAAAAGCTTAACAAAACAGTGCTACTATTTTAACTGAGCCACACGGACCATTTATCCGCTCTGCACAAAGTTCAAACGGCAGCGCAGCGCGAGCTCACTAGAGCAGATGCAATTATTCGCTGATAAGTCTCAGTCATGTGAGCACTAAACAGCGCTGTGAGATCCAGTGTGAAGCGCTTGAATTCAGCGAAGAGCACAAATGACTCGGTGATTTAAACTAGTTTAAAACTGGATGAAACAGTGCTGACAAACAGGAAAAACACTGTGCGCAACGGTATAGTCAGAAGGCTTTTCAATCTACAAATCACCATCGTTTACCATAGATTTACTGTAGTAACACTAGCTGCACCATGGTATTGTGGCAGAAATGTGGGTTGTTTATATCGAATTTTATTATATTATTAATGCAGACATGTATTAAAAGTATTAAAGGAGTAATGGAATATAATTACAGTATTTCTTGTGATTAAGCTATAGCATTTGTGTGCATTTATACTAAATGTATTTAGACTACTGTTTTAATACAAATACCTAGAAACCATATAATGTTCAAGCTCAAGTTCAAGTTCATTTTATTTGTAGAGCACATATACAACAGCCACCAGGCTGACCAAAGTGCTTTTCAGAAGAGCAACAATTTTACCACATACACAGCGAACAAACCAGACAAAAATTTAAAACCGCATGTTTAAAAATTACCATATCACAGTAGTCAATACACTAAGGAAAACACATACGTTTTTAGCAAGGACTTAAAAACAGACAAAGAAGGGGCCATTCTAATCTCTAAAGGTAGGGTATTCCAGAGTCGTGGCCCTGGCACTGCAAATGCACGCATAATCACATTTTTACCATGGTATTGAGGTGCTGTATGTGTTGTTTTAACCATGGTTATCATGATCTAAATGTATGCTACTATGAAAGACCAATGGTTAATTTTAATAAAACTCAAACAATCAGAATAATTACATTTCATCATATAAAAATCAGGTTGTTACAATATTTACAGATGTTACTGTTTTTGATAATGAACATAAATGAACATAGCCAACTCAAGCTACTGTCAAATGTGCATTTCTAAGAGACTATATATATATTATTAATATTGCAGCCTGCACTGCAAACTTTGTTGAAGATACACATCATCAAGGTCAGGCAACACAAATCTGTTTCATGATTTGAAACAATATCACTCATTAGAACATGCACAAACTAAGAAATTAATTTTTCTATTGAGATATTTATTTTAAGGAAAAATGACTGGAAAAGTGTAAAGAATTCAAAAACGTGAAGTGTTTGTAATGTTCTGACCATAAAGAGTAGTTTAAAACCAATTTGATATGGTTTTAAAATTTGATATGAAAAATTATATCGTGATAATTCTTTTGGCCATATCGCTCAGACCTTCTTATATATTATATGTAGATATATAGTATTCCATGGTACTTCTACAGTGAATGTATACTTTTATTTTTTTGCTGTCATGCTGTGAGTAAGCCTATTGGGTCAGGTGCGGGCCTTGTGGGAAATGTAGTCCATAGTGAGAGCTGACTGATATCGTGACAGTCAAGATCACGCCTGCCCTTTCTGATTCATATTGACTATAACTCTCAGTGTATGTTTGAGAGGCAATTTATGGACACTTTGTGTTTGTCAGTAAGGAGAGGAAACAGCTTGTTGCACTGTTGCAGATTTTATTTGTACTGTATAAGAAAGCTCATGAAATGGAGGAAGCGCTTTAGGTTCTTTATTAACCTTGTCAACTCAATTTTATAGTCACATAATGACAAAAGCCACAAGCCAGACTTGGCTTACAGTACAAATGGCTTGTTTTTTGTGGAGTGTTGCATGTAGATGTCTAGTTAATATGAGGCTTTCACACTGTGGAGGCTGTTTCTAGAGAGAGCAGCGTGAGCAGTTCAGATGGAGCTGCCTGCCGTTTTAGTAGTCCAAAAACACCTACCTGCCATTTCACTAAAAACATTTTTGAGTTTCAGCAGTCTATATGGCTGCATCCTATTAGTTAAAGCTGTTTTAATGAGCTTTAAATGAATTTTTAGGATGTACCTTGAACAAGAATGTCTTTGTAGGTGTGCCATATATACTGCATTTAGGAGATGAATATGTCTGTGTGGTCAACCCATGTCTAAACATTCTCCACTGGATCAAAACAGACTCCTTTAACAAAACAATATTATTCATATTTTTATTTTATTCAACAAGGAAGCATTATGCTTGGCCAAATTTTCAAATAGTTGTATCTCGACCAAATATTCTCCTATCCTAACAAACCATACATCAATGGAAAACTTATTTATTCAGCTTTCAAATGATGTATACATCTCAATTTTGAAAAATTGACCCTTATGACTGGTTTTGTGGTCCAGGGTCACATACATTAAAATAGAAAACAGCTCAATTTAAATTGCAAGAATATTTCACATTTTCACTGTTTTAAATAAATGCAGCCTTGGTGAGCATAAAAGACTTAAAAAACATTACAAAATGTTACCAACCCCAAACTTTTGAACAGTAGTACAATGGTACTTTTGGCACTTTTGGTACTCCTAAGCATCCATCAGATTTTACTGTAAAATTTAAATATTCGTTAACTCACAAGAGAGAATATCCTGAGAACATCTGGTTCATATGGTGTGTGCGGTTAAAGATGTCCAAACTGAAGTACTGACTTTTAACAACTTTTTGCCAGTGAAGTCATCTGAATTTCTTATTACGGAGGTCATTCAGATGAGATATGGTGTAGATTAGTCTTATCTGACTCACTATTGTTATCTGGAGTCAGAGTGAGTAGGAGTTTCAGGTGGAGACTCGCACTGGAGTGTCACTCCGTTCTCTCTCAATAATTCAGCTTGGAAACTAGTCACAATGACTCCACTGCATGGAGCGGCAGGCCTACTGACAGAGCACAGGCCGCCAGGCCAGAGCATGCCACATGATGAACTTGCACACTAAATTATTCACGCACACAGATACATGTAATTCCGTCAGTTTGCTTTCAAACCCTTTTTTTGTGTCTTATTCTGATCTACAACTCAGGACCACCTACTGGGGTGTTTCTTTTTCTGCTTTGTTCCTAAAATTAATTGGCACTCAGATTGGTCTTTAGCTATCACAAAGTAATTATCTTTTCTGGGGTTTTCATTAGCTCTTATTCCCAAAGTTAAATTTGAATCTGCACGTTTATGAATTGCTCTCTCAGTATGTTCAGTGAATTCAATGTAGTTTATTTAGCTATAGCTAGCTTTATGAACTGATTGCTTACTGATTGCATCGTGCCTGTTATGGAATGTGTAGTATAAAATAGTTCCAGTCCTGGCTTCTTAAATCCATGATAAAGTAACAGTTATGAGCTGATACTCCCTCCATGGATCGTTATTCTTTTTATTTTTGATTCATTAATTTTTTATATAACAGTGTTGTGTTAACTAATAGGCCAAATTCACATGAATTGGTATATAACTGTAATGTGTGCACATATATATATATATATATATATATGTGTGTGTGTGTGTGTGTGTGTGTGTGTGTGTATACTCTAATTACTTTGGACCACCTTTAGCTTTGATTACGGTAAAAAATTAACACGGAAAATAGGGGATACGTCTTCCGACGTGTTTGAGAAATAAAAACACACTGCATTCATTAGGGTTAAAAGAATTGTTGCCAAAAAAACAACATGCCAGAAGCATATTAATCACTGCAATAATGATCCAGTTCTAGACTCTTAAACTTTTGCTTATTTAAATCTATATATGATGTTGTCTTCATCGTTATATTCTGTCGGGATTACTTAATATTGTTGTGAGTTTATGCTTGAAATAATAAGCCTATAGCATGTATTAATCTCATGACATTATACCCCGCATTCAGGCATGTATTATAACTAATCCTGCCCGATTAAAATGATGAAACTAAAACATCATTTATTTCCAAGACTACATTGTATACAATATACATTATTCACAATCTTTGCATTAATCTGCAGTAAGCAGAGTGACTATGAAATGTGCAACACCATATACATATAGCATACATGTTGTTATATAACATATAACAACGATATATGCTACTACTAATGGGTTTTATAATACTGTGCATATTTATAGATTTTAAGATGATTGAGACAGGAGCATATGCGAGTGAGTACGATGAAATATTATTGATATTATTGAGAGATGGCAGAAGTGTTGCCGTTTATGATAGATGTCGACAAACATATACACGTCCAGGCTGCGAGCGGTCTGGCTTCTCAGTATGTATCAGCGGATCCGATGTGTGTGTGAGAAAGGAGCTGCTAGCCGATGATTTCCCCGGCACATCGTGAAAAGCACTGAAGTTTTCACATCGAGTATGATAATGCACAGCCACAAAAAAAAAAATATATATATATATATATATATATGTATACAGTATATATATATAATAAAAAAGACAGAGAAAATCATATAATCAAGTTAAGCGCCATCATTTAGAATACATTCTTAAATTTTGAGCTTTGTAGTCTCACCAATAAATCACCAAGACAGTTCCAACATTTTCATGATATTTAATTTGTGGACTGGTTCTTGTTAGGCTCAGCCATCGCTGTTACTGGAAATAAGTTAACCCAGCGTAGGTCAATCCGAAAGCCAAAACCCAGAAGTGTGAAATTGGCCAATGGGGCTGAACAGGATGCTCAAGCAAATAGAGCTTTGAAAGCACCACAAAGATAAAGTTGTTATGTTTCCATCCAGTAACATGATATTTATGATAAGCATCTAGGAATACACTACTGTTTAAAGTTTGGGGTTGTTAAGATTTTTAAATGTGTTCAGTTGTGCTTCTTAATATTTTTGTGGAAACTATAAAAAAAAATTTCAGGATTCCTTGAATACAAAATTCAAAAGAATAGCATTTATTTGAAATATAAATATTCTGTAACAATATAATTCTTCACTGTCACAATTTAATGCATCCTTGCTGAATAAAAGTATTAATTTCTTTAAAGAAAATCGACACTCAACTTTTGAACAGTACTGTATATACAGTAAATAAATAAAAAATGTTTTTATGGAAATTTTGAATAAAAATTGTATTTGTGTTATATCCCAAAATGTGCATAAAATGTATGTAACTAATGGTTAATTTTTTAGGCAAATCACCCTAATGTCTTGTACTTTCTTTGTGTTTTAACGTTGAAAAATAGCACACTTGAAGCAGTCTTATTATGACCTCAGTGACTGAAATCCACTTTGAACGCCTGGCATTCCTTACTCATGAATTAAACATCAGTCACATGCCCATCCTGTGCCATGGCAACCTGTGCGTATGTGTGTAACCATGGTGATGTATTAGCCATGAATACTCATCAGAAGAAAGTGTGAGCAAAGGTTGAACAACAGAAATAGAGAGCTCTCTCCTTCTATCAAGAGTAGTGTGATAATTCGTTCAGCTTGTTGTATTCTCTACTGTACTTCACCTGTGTAGTCAGAGAAGAGATATTGCAGCCAGCCAGCCATCCAGAGCGCATGGAGAGATAAATGTAACAGTGGAGTTATAGTCGAGTGAAAACAAAGGCATGGGGGTTCTTTATATAGCACACCTTTCGGCCAGGTGCTGGGTTCCAGCTGGTATTCATGTTTTATTGATAAGGTTTGCTTCTTTATTAAGCCCCTTGTATATGGGCAGTCATCCAACAAGAGTTAATAATGCTACACATGGGAAACACTGTGTGCTCAGAGTTTGATCATTCGACTTTAATTCCAAGCTGTGTGGCAGAATGTAGACATGTAGCAAGCTGGAGAGATTTTTAAAAGAAAGAATTCAACCCAAACTAACAAAAAATGTGTCATTTGCTCACCATAATCTTGTTCCAAACCCTTTTTATTAAATCCATGGGTATAAATATTTTACATTGTCCAACCTTTTCATAATGGAGACTAGAGCTGTGAAGCTCAAAAACATTTTTCAAAACACCATAAAGCCATAAGGCTTGTATGCTGCATTATAAGTTTTCTGAAGCCGTGCATTCATTTTGTATGAGGGGAAAACACCAAAATATTCACTAATTAAAACATTTCTCCCTTTGCAGTAGCTTTCAAGTGTCATTCAGTTCAAATATGATGCATTATTATGCCTCATTCCTGTCCACATTTGTTGTTGTTGTGTGGAAAAGAACACTGGAAATTGTGCACTTCCATTCAGAAGTTTGGGGTCAGTATTTATTTATTTATGAAAGAAAAAAAGTAATACTTTTGCTCAACAAGAATTCATTACATTTATCAGAAGAGCTACAGTGAAGGCATTTATAGTGTTACAAAAGATTTCTATTTCAAAGAATGCTGTTATTTAACATTTTCTATTCATCAAAGAATTCAGTAAAATGTATCACAGTTTCCACAAAAATATTAAGCAGCAAAATGTTTTTCATAACATTGAAAATAATAAGAAACATTTCATGAGCACAAAATCAGCATATTAGAATTTGTTTAAGGATCATATGACATTGAAGACATAATAGCCGCTGAAAATTCAGCGTTGCCATCACAAGAATAAATTACAGTTTAAAAAATATTCAGATAGAAAATAGTTATTTTAATTTGTAATACTATTTGACAATATTGCTGTATACATACTGTAAGACACGCCTTTCAAGAACATAAAATAATTCTTACCGACACAAAACATTTTAGTGGATATCATTAAATGTGATTGTACGGAAACAAGAAAGTCATATGGGTTGGAAGTAATTAATATATAAATTCAAATTTTTGGGTGAAATATTCCTTGAATGTGTTAAATGAGCATGTGGTTGATTTTTGATTTTTAGTAGTGTACAGACATTCATTCAGGTCACTCACTGAGATCTTGATCTGATGCCACGTTTCACTGATCTCCTTATTAGCTGAGATATATTATGTGCTGGAGGCGATATCTGCGGCTGACACTGAAAAATTGACAAAATGGGTTTGCATAGTGTTAGATCATCATAATGTGATCTGTGTTTGTAGACATTTCTGCCATGTCATTCCTCTCAAATTCACTGTAATGTGTTTGTGCATGCTTACCATCACTATAGTAATGTAAATCATGCTCCCTCTTATTCTGTCTCTCTACCCACCTGTCTGTCTATTTCTGTCTGCTGGCTGATATAGAGGAATAGTCCGGTAAGCTGTTTATACTTTGTCTAACTCTTTTGGAGTGACATCTTCTCACGTTTCTCATATGGCATGGTGAAGGTTGCATGCTCTGTGTTTGATATGCCATTAAGAACTGACCTAAGGTCAGTTTGGGTGTTTAGGGATGGACTGGTGGGTGCTGAAATGGACAATATCCTGTAGAGATGTGTACAGGCTATACTGTGTACTGTACATGCATGGACAGGATACAAAATAAGTTTGTAGTTTCACCATGAGACTGAGAATTGATTAAGTAATATAATCTGACTACTTTTTGATTATTTTTGAATACTTGTTTTGACCTAACACATTTATCGCATTGATTTGAATAGGATAATCTTGTACCATATTGATATAGAAATAAAAAGAGAAAGAAAATACATTCTGTTCTTTATTATCAATGACATGAGGTGCATTAAACATTGGCCTACATTATATTATATTAACTGCAGGGGGTTCGTAAGTTGATGACAAGCTAGTAATAAATCAAATCATAAATATGTATAATTAAATACATTAAAATAAATCATAATAAAGTCTGAATGTATTTTAAAAAATTATTTAAAAAAGAATTAACTATAATAAATTATCAATAATTTACTGCCATTGTGTGAATAACATGTAATCAATATTAAAGTAACTGTAACCTGATTAGCAGTATTTTAAAACGTAACATAATCTAATTACAAGTAATTCATTTCTGGAATCTGATTATGAAATCCAGATTACAATTAAATTACTACCCAGTATTGTACAGTATATTAAAATGTGCTTATATGTGCTTGGATCCTGTGCTTGTACATTAGTTTTTTTTAGGTGTACGATGAATTTTGATTATGTTCTTTTGCATCTGGTGTTTATGCAGTTTCACTTCAAAAATGTTGAACTGTTTATTATTTGAATTAATTGGCAGCCTTAGTCATCAGCCCAACTCTTACATTAAAGTGTTTGGTTGCATGCCAGTCTTTCGGTTAGTCTACTCTTGGCTCTGATTGGTGGTGACCATTGCTTACAACCTATAGGATTAGACTGCCACTGGTACATCACCCTAATCACTCAGAACTCTTGAGCCAGACTGAACTCAGACCCTCGTTCCTGGACTTAATCCTATCTAGGAAGAAGGGAGGAATAGGGAAAAAAAGAAATATGAGGTTAAATTGGAGTGAGCAAGAATGTATGTCCATAGAAAATGAACTTTCATGTCATTTCATTTCCATTCTGATTGTGAATTTGGTGCGGAGGTGTCATGACCACAATTTTTTTGTTTGACGTATCTTTGCAATCTCTTCGTAGTGACTCGTGAGCAGTACATACTTTCTATGCTTTTAGATCCTCTGAAGACTAAACAGTGCTGAGACAAGCAGCACTGCACAGGTGCAACGTTGGCAATATATGCATAAATACCACTCTCTCTCTCTCTCTCTCATTCAGCTCAGCTCCAACAATGAACTGTTCCAATTATACACTTATTTTCACATAGCTATGAGATGCGTTAAACATGGACATGCGTGCAGTTGCCATACTGTATTAAAGTTTTAATCAGGATAAAATCGTATTTTAAAAGCTAACATAAGCAGTAGCATTTACAAATAACAGCGTATCTAAAAGTATGAGACAACAACAAACAAAAAACATAGGCCTACCATTAAAAGCCG
>NW_015624203.1:552866-573814 GCF_001515625.1 Sinocyclocheilus rhinocerous | reverse complement strand
GTATTTTAAAAGCTAACAAAAGCAGTAGCATTTACAAATAACAGCGTATCTAAAAGTATGAGAAAAAAAAAAAAAACATAGGCCTACCATTAAAAACTGTGCTTGCACAGGTTCTGCGTCAACTGGGCTCAAACTGATAAGCGATATTAACGACGCCGCTACAACCGGAGCACATGCCGCTGAGGTGAGGGGTGGGACGATTAGACGCTCACTAGAGGCAGTTTAGCCAATCACAACACACTGGGCTAGCTAACCAATCAGAGCCCATTGCCTATTTCCGAGGGAGGGGCTTCATAAAAGAAGGAAATGATCAGTGCGTTTTTCAGAGAAGGGACAGAGCGGTGTGGAATAAAGGTAAATTATGTGAAAAATACTGCGTTTTTTAATGTGTTTAAAGCATTAACACATGTTAGACTGCACCCCATAAACACAATCAATCCTAGAAAAAAAACAATGAACCACCCCTTTAAGAATAGCTGAAATCTGGAAAAGTGCCTTTTGAAGCAGAGTATTTCCAAATTATTTATAATGGCACTAACATAAGATGAGATCTTTATTGTGATGCGAATGTTACTCTCACAGTTACGTGAAAAATTTCCCTCATGCCATTCAAAAGCATAAGGCTGAATTTTGAATTGGAGCATTTAAGATTAATAAAAGGACACAAAAGGCAGTAAAAGTATTATAAAAGTGCTCAAAATGACTTGTGTTTCATATTTTCTCCAGCTGTATGATAGTTTTATATGATGAACCGATTGAATTCATTATTGAATCTTGACTTGTTAACATGGTCACTGCCTTCCTTGGGTTTCAAAATGAAAGAATCTTTAAATGAATATCATTATTAAAGCACATCATAAAGGTAAATGTTTAGGAACAGAGGTTGCTTTTGATCGAAGTCTGTATTACTGATTTATCACTTTCTGACCAGGTGTCTCTTCTCTCTTCCTTTTTGCTGGTCACAGAAACGCAGTCCGGTAAGTGTCTTTTAACATTATTTTTCTGTTCCCCAAGTGCTTGAACCACTTTGTGATTCAGTTGAAACAGTTATACAGGAGCAGATTAGATGTTTAGAGAGACATGATACTTCCATGTAATGATATTTCTGTATAGAAATGCAAAGGTCAGAATCAGTATCAGTTTTTTATTATTAAAGTATAATAATGACTACTTTTTATAGGCATCACTATTAGTTAACTAATTAATTTAATTAATTTAGCTAATTAAAAGGCCAGTGTGAATAGAAATAATGCTTACTCATTTACTCACTTACCATGTGACCAAAAATGCTTGCTTTGGAGATCAAACTAATGCCTTTTTATCATTTGTAGTCTGGGTGTTGTAGAGCCTTAGCATAAAGCAAGTTCTTAATCTAAATTTGACTATTATCTAAATCTGAAACTATTATCTGAATTATCATCCGAATAAAATATTTCATATTTTAGTACAAAGAATTCCATTTTGATGATTGAAAAACGAATGCTGTGTTCTTTTATTTGAAATTCCCAGCCACCATGAAGAACCTGATGTAATAATATTTATGACAGTCTTATTTGTTACTAATGCATCAGTGAGTCAGATAAGATTGTTCACGTTTAAGATTGAGTCAATCAGAGGAATCAGCTTTTCTGTCAGCTGTAGAATGCATTATGAAACAGCTATTTACAAGGCATCAAGGCAATGCCTCTGTCTGAATTTGCCTCACCATTCCCTTGATTAAATTGTCCTAAAATGCACACTTCTCAGCTGATGAGCGATGTGGTGTTATGAGCTTTTAGTCTTATGAATGTTTTGGCCTTCTGTTTGTTTTAGGGGCTGGCAAAAAGAAATCCCGGTAAGTATATGTAATGCAATTTATTCTTGGGTTTATGAGTTTGGTGTCAATTCAAATCTGACACTAAATAGTTGTCTGGAATTAAAATGTGAATATAAAGGTGTGCTTGCATGTGTATGAGTAGGTGCAGTTTATTTGTGTTCATTTGATCATGCTGTTATTCTCAGGTGAAGAAATTGCACGACCGAGACGTCCTGTTCCAACGCCTGCACCAGCTCCCGTCCCTTCCCCGACACCTGCACCTGCGCCCCCTCCTGAGCCTGCTAGGTATCTATGCACACATTTACAGACTTAATGAAACAGTAATTTTGTCTGTTGTTTCCATGGTTATTATTACAAATACAACTAGCAAAAAAAATGTATTAACTAAAATAAAACAAAAAAGTGAACGTATATAAATGTTACAAAAGTTGCATTTTGATTCTAAATGTAGTGGTAAATATTTGCAGATAATTTTATTATCTGCAAGTACTGCAGTATGCCATGCGATTGTGAATTTGACAAAGAAACTGTTAATCTGAATGGTATTATTTTGAGTGTGGTGCTGGTGCAGTGTAAACTGCAGTGTGCATCATTACATGTAGATGGAACAATTTGTGCTGGAACTAAAATGTCTAGAATTGAAACTAAACAAAAAACTAAACATTTATTTTTAACAAATAAAATAAAAAAGTATTTATGCACCGTTTTATCCAATTAAACTATGTAAAACTTAAATTGAAAACCAAAATAGAAAACAGAATAAAAAATTTAAAAAATAGTTACATTTTAAAAAGTGTGGCTATACAGTATATAACCCTGGTCGTTGTGGCTTAGCGTTGTTTAAACATTTGTTGATGTTTAAGTGAGTGTAAATGGATTATGTTAGACAATTTGAGAATTGCAGCCTGGTGTGCATCTGTGTGGATGAGTCATGCAAATCTGGCTTAATTCTCCTCCATTTCAGTAATAAGAAATCTCCAGTGCCAGAGGATGCAACAGCCTTATTCGGCCCTCCGCTGGAGACAGCCTTTGATGAGCAGAAGACCACTGAAGGTACTGTTTAATGAAACAGCTAATTACTTACCCCTTAGTGCTGCTTATAGATGTTGATCTTTCATTTATAAAATAACTGAAATTTAAACATTCACAATCCAACAGAACCTGATCACAGCCCAGATTCTTTATGTCCATGTCATTCACTTGAACAAAAATTCATTTTTCTATGTCATATACAGTATGTATCTTCAAGGGACTCACAGAGGGTATAAAAATGACATTTATTTTTCAGCTAAAAGTATTTAAGAATACTGTTTGTTTGTATGCTTCTATTATCAGTGCTATTTTTTTAGCTTTGTGTAACATATACTTCAGAACAGAACATTCATTAGTGCTTACTAGTTGTGTTGCCTCCCACTCGATTCCATTTGCAGCAGTTGAAATGAAATCAGTTAGATTTATGACAGAAACAGGGATAGATAAGTGTTGCATGGTGATTCCTTCCTCTCTGTGAGTCACACAGTTAATTCTGCTCCCCCATCGACTGTGTAACATGTCCTCTTCCATAAATTAGTGGTGATAGAGGAACCTGAGGTTTGGGGTGCACCCCTGCCTGAGCAACACCTAGACTCCTCTCTGGCAAGACCTTTTCCTACAGAAAGTAAGTCATTGCTTGTGTGGCATGATTGCCATCATCCTGGTATCATAAACCCATACGTTCCAAAACAGTGAACGGTTGTCTGAGTGGAAAAATCATGATTGCCTCCAAATTTTTATTTTAATAACTTTCCCTTTGGCAGTCTCCATTAACCTACTAATTTCTAAGTCATTAGCCAGGAAAACAGACAAAATCCTGAGAGTCATCCAGCTCATCTTGTACTCATGTCATTTGGTGACGGTTTACTCAGCGTGGCCTATTTTTATGTCTGCCTAATCGTCTAAAAAGCTAAGTGACACTGAGCCTAATGTGTGAGTTGATTTAAGCTTAAGGCTATATGAAGTTTGGCTTGCTAATAGTGATATATTTCTAAATGTATTTTTACATAAATGTGTCAATACTAGGGCTTGCATGACTACTAATATTTTTTACTAGATGACTACTCGTCTAGGAAAGTAGTCAGCTGCAAAATGAGTCGGTGTTTACCTTATGTAAATGACTGAAAGACTGGTCTGACAGCCAGCTGGAAAGTTTGTCTAACACAGCTAACATGATCTGGGTGAGAAAGTTTAAAATGGTAAAGCGCTCCAAATATTTGCCCATTACAAGTTACTACTCAAGGCTAATAACATGCAGCTGAACTGGGATGCAATTTTCGGGCAGAGGAATTATCTTCCTGTTGTCGCCACATAAAGACTATACTAAAAAACGCTTTATTTATCCATTATACTCTGTGAGAATCATATTAAGCGTGATATTATAAAGACATGTTATAAATCATTAAAATAATAATAATAATAGAAAAACAGATTTGTCATTGTTAAAAACTAGGAATGTCAATCAAATAAAATAAATGATTTCTGACCAGTTAATTGACAGCAGAACACAATAGTAATGATGTAAGCTTCGGTGTTTGTGTTATTAAAAATACAGTGTTAATTAAGCATATTTATTATTTTATAAACATGTTTTTTTTTCAAGCTTGAAAAAAGAATTTTTCTGGACTTCTAAGCAACCTTGCAGCCCCATGATGGTCCACATGCCCCAATTTGAAAACCTCTGGACTAAAGGACTAATTATAGAAATTATAGACTAATTGACTAGTCTGTGCAAGCCCTAGTAAGTGCATACTAAACAAATAAGTGATGTTTCTACATATATTAACAAAAAAAAAAAAATGTAACATCCTAAATAATATGAAAATAGTGTGAATAGTTGGTCACAAAGAGTGAAGTGTTATCATAGAGTCTGAGCTATTCATCCCATGCCACAGTCCTTCTCTGTTGTCCCTGACTACCTGAATGAGACCTTGCCTTTGCATGGTGCTGTGGGGCATGGTGGCGTGGCCTACGGTGGGTCTGGGGTGTATGTGAGAGCTTGTCTCAGCCGCACTAATGTCATTGCAGCTCTGCCTCCGCTTCCACCTAAGAATGTGCCGACCTCCCCCCCTCCGATTGAATCTCCTGCTACAGAACCTACCGGTAAGATGCCCTCACCACCCAGGCCTCAGTCTATACCAGGGGTGTCCAATCCTGCTCCTGGAGGACCACGGTTCTGCAGACTGTATTTCCAATCCCAATTAACCACACCTCAACCAGCTAATCAAGGTCTTGAGGAATACTAGAAACTTTGAGGCAGGTCTGTTGGGGCACATTGGAGCTAAACTCTGCAGGAAGTTGGCCCTCCAGGTGCAGGTTTGGACACCCCTGGTCTATATCAATATCTGATCCCAATGAGTGTGTGTCTGGATTCATTTGTGCTTGTCTTTTGGTACTCTGTCTTGTAAATATCTCTTTTGTAGGGAAGAGCTTTACTTGGTATCTCTTGCCTTTTCCTTTGTCTTTCCTTCTGCTTTTAGTCTGCTTATGATTTTTCTGTTTTTCTATGACATTTGTGTAGTTCCTGATGCAGATGGGCAGAAAGAAGAGGAACATTCAAGGCAGACCTTGCAGAGGCCCTCTATAACTGATCTAGACAACATCTTTGGCCCAGAAGACTCTCCAAAACCTGGCCAAGATGTTGGAGATAAGTGGGTCTGCTTCAATGATGAGTCGCCTGAAAGACCTCCTCCTCCTTCAGAAGGAGAGCCAGCACCTCCACTCCCCTCATCTCCACCTCCCCCAGCAGAACCAGCACCCCCATTACCTAAATCACCCCGTCCATCAGAGGAACCGAATCCTCCTTTACCAAAATCTCCACCTCCTCCTGCAGAGCCAGCACCTTCTCCTCCTTCCATTGAGTCACCAAAGGATAGCCTCCCACCTGTTCCCAAATACACCACTCCTTCTCCTCCAACTGTCCCGCCTCCTCTGGTTGAAGAGGCCCCACCCCCACCGAAATCAGATGATCTTTCTCACTCCATAGTAGACTTTTCACTATGTGCTCCCCTGACAGAGACCCAATCAGACTCAACCAACAGCCCGCCAACCACTGTAGAGACAAGTGAACGCACAATCCCTCCACCCTTAGTTCTGAACCAAGAGGACAAGAAGAGCCCTGAAGAGAACCCAACAAAAGAGGACCCAAGTGAGAGCAGTGCTTCATCCAAAGAGATTGGTCAAGGACCACGTTCAACACCTCCTCCTCCTCCACCTCCCTCATACAGGGCAGTAGTGTCATCCCCAGGGCCCGTCCCTCCAGCTGGTACGAGTGGCGAGTCTTCTCCTTCTGTGTGCCCTTGTAAAACGAAAGTTGCTCAAGTTTTGGCATTTCATTGGCAAAATAATCGTTAGTTGCAAACTTGTTTTATTCTGTTGATAATTTTGAAAAAGTTTTTAATTCTGAATAACTAAACCTGGCTTTCACCATTGGCATAGCCAAAGAAGCTGACATGGTGTTAAAAAAGGGAGAAAAAAAAATCATAAGTTGCAGCCCTAACCTTAGGTGAACTAACCCTCAAACAATGGCAACCAGTAATATTAAAAAAATCCACGTTATGGAAAAAACTAATTTTGATTTATAGAATATAACCTAAGGCAATAAGCAGTAACAAAAGGTTCTGCATGTTGAAATACATATAAATTTCAAGTCGTTCTACTCCAGTCACCACCATGTTACGTGTAAATGGGTTTTTACAGGAGCACCGCCTTAGTAAGAGGGATGAAGGGTATCTGACACTTTTTGCCTCATTATTTTCTATATAAAGGCACATTGAGTCTTACTACTGCATTTTTGGGTTTCATATTTTGGCAGTTTCAAGTTTTAATGTTTTTGTTTACAATGTTTCTGTAATCTCTGCAGGTTTCTGTGTAAAGTGTGATGGTTCTCTTAAAGTTTTATTTAATCTGAGCAGATTGGCTTGTATAGGTAATTTCTGAGGCTATTCCAGTCAAGTATCATACATTCTTGAATGTACAATCATTTTATTTGAATTGGGAAGAAATCTTAATTGAGCTTGATGCATGTTACTCTTTGAATGGCTTTGCTTTAATGGAATACTCTCGCTCCACAGGCTCCTCCTCCCCTGCACGTCCTTCTACGCCATTGGCTACCAGCAGCTCTCCTCCTCCCCCTCCCCCTCCTCGGCCACCCTCACGACCCAAACTGCCTCCTGGAAAACCAAGTGGAGGTGACGTGGTACGTGATAACATAAAAATTGTTTACAGTACTTTCAAATACTATTACTGTGCCTGTTAGTTTCCTACAAATTCTCAATGTCACTGACCTTTTCATAGACTATGTAATTTTTTTTACTTTTATAGGATATCAGAACTCACCCCTCAAAATACCAGACCAAGCCTAGGTTGATATTTACTACCCATGTAATACTAATGTTTAAATAAAAACCTTAAGTTTAGTGAAACAAAATGCAAGAAACACTGCCACAGCGTGCTTTGTGTAAATTTCCTCCTGATCATCTGACCAGAATGACAAACCCCTACTCTTTTATTACTAACTTTCCTTCTGTCTGTTCTTCCTTTTCCCTGCTTTTCCTGTCAGAATCGGCCATTCAGCCCCCCTGTACACTCGTCAAGTCCCCCTCCTTTGGCTCCGTTGGCCCGTGCAGAAAGCACCTCTTCAATCTCCTCCACCAACTCTCTGAGTGCAGCCACCACTCCCACCGTCGGTAAAGAGCTCTCCGTGTCTGTGTCAGGTGTGACTCCATTTCCCATCATTCTCTCTGCTTTGCCATGCTGCTCTGTCTATATGTGTCCGCTCTGGAAATTGCCTTTCTAACTAGAATTTGCCATAACAAGGGCATCTGTTTCTCAAGGGCCTCTGTTTCTCAGTATTTAGCACGGTTTTGAATTCACTGTCGTAATAGTTTCACAGCTTTGGCTTTAGTTTGGACCAAAACAGTATGGTGATGATGCTGTTGAGTTTAAAATACTGAAGTGAAATCTCCAGCATTCTGCATTGATTAATTGGTTTGCTAAAAATACAGATTTGCTGATACACCACATAATAGTTTGTATTTCAGTTTGTCTTTTGTCATATTTAAGTGGAAATATTGTTAGGATTAATTGGATATTATAGATCAGGGGTCTCCAACCTTTTTTACACCACGGACCGGTTATATTTTGAAAATATTCTCGCGGAGCGGCTGGAGTGGGGTGGGGTTTATATATATATATATATATATACTGTATATATATAATTTTAGATCATATTGTGGTTTTGATTCACGGATCAGATTTTTTAGATAAGCAAGAAAAAATATATTTAAAGCAGAGAATGAGAATGCTGAGAAGGGTTTTTTGACATAAGCTAATTTTATGTGTATGAATCTCAAACGCAATGAGACGTGAAAGAGGAATCAACTCGGTATTCGCGCACTGTCTGAAACACGTCTCTGTGCGTGTGCGTGCTTCGGGTGCATGCGGCTGCTATGCACAGAAAACAGTGCGTGAGTAACGAATCGAGCTCTCTTTCGCTTCTTCTTCTTGTGGTTTAAAATCGCTTGAACTTGTAAATTGTCAAATTAATCTGCGAATCACATGTGTGCCGAACTGTGGGGCCTGGTCCATATGTATCACGGATCAACGGTGATCCGTTTAACCCCTAATATATGACAGATCAGAACAATCATTCATTTAATTGAACATTTAATTTACATGAAATCATCAAATTGCTACTCCATAGCAATCGCATACAACAAACGAAAATACAGAATAATTAGAACAATCATTAATGGGCAATAAAAAACAGAGTGTTATATCTATACACTTTTTTCCCAGAACGTTCTTGCGACCTGGTGGCAACACTTCCATGGCCCGGTGGTTGGGGACCTCTGGTATAGATAAAAAGATTTAATCTGTCTTTGCATTGTAGAAAATAAACAAAGACCTAAAAAGACATATTTTACCATTTAAAGAAAAATTACTGTAAACAGATAACATACAAACCTAATAAGCTATTTGTGTCTTTGCTGGACTTTTTGAAATGCCATGTATGGCATCTGCTGTACCAGTTTGAATGCTTTTATTGGATGCTTTCATTGATGCTGGACAAGTAGTTTTTTGTTCTGTATTTTCAGTATCAGCGTTTCCTGAGGTTTGCAAACTACTTTGTCTTGTGAATCAAGAGTTTTTGATTCTAGAGCTTTTGGTGTATGTAGATCTATCTGTTGCATGTGCTATTCCTTCCTTTTGGATTTTTTTCAGCTTTGGTCATATATTTTTTTTTAACCATTCCATTTTTTTCTTCAGTTTTCATCTTTTTTTTAATTTTAAATGTGTGCTGTGCATTCATTGTGACGTCTGAGTTTAATGACTGTGACCTTTTTGGTTTTCTTTGCAACTATTTGTCATTTAATTTGAATTATGTTTATTTTTTGTTTGTGTTTTGTCGTCTTTCTTGTCCTGTCTTTTGGGCTGACGTAATTGTCTGATGTCAGAAGATGACGCTTTTGTAGACAAACTTCCCAGCTTTGAGAGACGGGCAGACATGCCAGCAGGTATGCTATAAACCCTTCCTGATTTAAAGGATGGGATTGAGACCACTGATTCAACAATGTAACAAATGGTTACATTTCCCATAGTGTCAGTTGTCAGAGCATAGCTCATTCATGGTGATCTTTTGCATTTTCACCAGTGACTAAATTAGTCAATAAGATAGAAAATGAGTTGATTTTCACGTAAAGAGTCATTAAAGGAATTTTCCGGGTCATTTATTACTTACTGTCCATGGGCAGAATCTGTGGCTCATTGTTGATTACAGCACTTATAATGGAAGCTTGGCATTAAAGCTGCCAGCACAGCCAATAAACTTTTAAAATATGTTACTCTCACAGTACAAACCTTAACTAATGGAATGGATGCTTGATAGCAGACTGGTGTGTTAAAACTGCACGCAGTCTTGTCTGTGCAAAGTTATATAACTCATGTCTGCAAACTCCACTGGTTTTGCTGATACATTTGGTAACTAGAAAATTCTCCATATAAACAGGTAGTCTCACATCAAACAGATAATTTAGACAAATTTACGGTTTAATCAAAAATTGATAGTTTGTATTATCAACCCTGATTGGATGAGCTACAGTTGAAGCTGGTGAAAAATAATATATAGTAAATTATTGTAAAATAAAATAATAATAAACACACACCTGTGTCCAGAAATTCTACATTAATTTCATAATAATAATAATAATAATGCTTGACAGCTGCAAAATCCTACAGTTTGGTTATTGAACAATTTTTTTTTACTTGGCAGAAGAATTATAGCAGTTATTATTAATAAAAATTAAACATTAATTAAAAATGTCTTTTATCATATTGCTGTTGCTACTGTTGTATGAAATGATACATTTTGTTTATTTTTTTATAAACTTATTTTTATGTAGTGATCAGCAGCATTCTTCAAATTCTGTCTATAAACAAAGTTGTAAATAACCCAGAATATTCCTTTAACTCACCAAAGACTGTTCAGCATTTTTAGCATATCTGTTTTGAAAAGTGTTTTTTCCCCTCTACTTTTGTCATGTTGATTACAGTCCAACACTATTTGCCACAGTATTTACTTCATCCATTTTTAATTCTTCCTGTCATATTTTGCTCTTCACATCCATAAAAGAAAACATGTCTGTAGCTCATCATGCATGTTAGAGATTGCTTCGCCTGTATCAGTTACGCAACATCCCACATCTTACATCTGCACTCAAGAACCAGGAACAGAAGAGTCTTATAGGCCTTGAAAATCATCTGTCTGGCTGTAGACTCTTCAGAAAACTGAAAGAGCACCACCATCCTGCTTGAACAGATGAGACAGACACACACACACACAGCCTCTCAGTGTTTGAAGTGCGGTCTGGAATTTGACCCAAGTGGCAGCAGAGCTGATCAGTATGCCTGCCATCACACTAGTTTGAATGGAAAGCTCTCTGATGTTGCACCTGGGTAAAAGCATTGCTAACATCGTCATGCTGAAAATGTCAAGCTTTACTGCCACATAATTTTAATCCTCACAGGTGAAATTCACATCTTTAAATTTTATCATCAACATCCACACCACCTATGCTGCATTTCATTCAAAATCAAATGTAGCATATTCCTACTTGATATTTCCAACCATTAAGTGCCTGATGCTTGGAGGATAAGGAAACAAAATGACATTGCCTTTATCTTTGCAATCGTTTAATTGTCAATAATTCCAATATATTGTCAAATGAAGTAAAAACATATAAGAAACCAGATAAAAATAGAAACAATTTAATGTATTAACATGTATATCTAGCTCATACAAATATGTTTATGTATGTATAATATATGTCCATCCTAAAATCTGACAATACATGGTATTTTTTTTAATTCATGGTAAGTTTGTAAGAATTTAGACTCGATATATAAACATAAGATATATATATATATATCTTCTGTTGCACTATTCCAGGACTTTCTGAGTTGAAGGGAACGCAGCATTAGAACATCAAATTTACAGTTCAAGATAACACATTGAGATGCTCAGCATTACTGTACAAATCACATCTTCTCATTGCTTAAGTGATCTTCACGTCATTCGTAGTCCTGGTCCTGGTTTTGTCTGAAATTGTATCACCCCTCTCCAGCACAGTAGAAGAAGCCCTCATTTACATTTCCCTCTTGTGTCACTCATTACTGCCCCCTTTTGCCCCTCATCCCAACTGCAGCTACCTCCTCCCATTCACATATCAGACATGAAGAAATATACATGATATACTTTTCACAAAATGCAGGCTCTAGCTTCCTACATTCACATTGCACAGATGTTACCAAAATAACAAAAAAATTGTTCACCCAAAAATGAAATTCTGTCTTTTATTCACCCTCATGTTATTCTAAACCCATTTGCTGTTATTTCTTCCATGGAACAAATCACACTGAAATGAAATTATGAGAAATTATTATGAAAGCACCATAAAAATTGTCTGTATGACTTTGTGATGTGTGAGGAGCGGACTGAAATGTAAATCACTATATGCTGATAATCTTCTTCTCCAGCAAGGATCATTAACCTCAAGAATCACATCAGTGAAGAATACATTCATCAATAACTTAAATTTCAGTCTGTTCCTCACACAAAGCTATTGTATGGCTTCAAAAGACTTAGAATATTGTGCAAAATTCCTAAGGACTACTGCTGGTGATACAAGTCACTTTAGATACCAACATCTTCTTAATGAATAAACGTAAATGTAACATAGTTGGCAGGATGTTGGCATTTAGAATTTTGGAGGGAAAATGAACAGCGTACAACCCCGTATACTGTTATTTTAGTTTATTTATTTATTTATTTTTTTCATCAAAAGGGTGTGACATCAAAACGTCAGTGACAGAACTTTCCATTTTGGATGATTCGTTCCTTCAGAAGTTTAAGTATAAGCTGTTTAACGTCATCCTTGAATCTAAAGGCTTTAATTCGTAAGCAGCTCAAATCATCTCCAGCTTTCATCTGTCCTGATATTATACGTAAATAAATCAGAATTTTGAAATATTTGTAAGAGCATAATTGTACTCTCTGAATCTCCCCAGATTTAAAAAATATTGCTTCTCAGCTGTCATTGCACATTAAAATAGAAGTTTGCACATGCATTGTTATTAATAGTAACTATAAATCTGAAGCTAATAGTAGCTGTATGTCACCTTATTTTCATACTTTGAGTCTTGCTTCAAATAAAATGACTGATAACTACACAAAGATTGAATTAGATTGATTTCTTTTTTGCCCAGTGTGCTGTACAACATTTGTGAATGTTTCACATATCATAGTCATTTCCGTCTGGGGTGAATTGTGACCGTCTTTGACCTGTGCCCCTGGCCCCCATCACTGTGCCATATGATGGACCTGTGTGTGACTCACGCTACTGTCCTTCTCTCGCCCTTCTCCTTTCCTGCCTCTCCTCACTCCCCCCATCCTTATACCTCCTCCCCCTCCAACACAGAGACAGACCAGCCCTCCCTCGTGTGGTTTGACAGAGGCAAGTTTTATTTAACATTTGAAGGTAAGTTGGGGTTAATATCTAAGGACGTAGCGCGTGCACACTCAAGTCTCATCTGACATCTGACTTCCCCCTCTTTCTCACGCATTCGTTCCTTCATCAAAACCAACTGTGACACATTTGCTTGTCCTCCACACATCTGCTTTGCTCTGTATACCTGCTTTGCCATTTAACTGTTCATCTTACAGTCATTGGTAGGTTTTCTTTTCTTTCAAGGATCATCATATTTTTACCTTCGTCACTAATACTGTGTGTTTTCTCGTTCTTGTTGTTTTGTGGCTCGTCTGCTTTGATCTCTTCATTTCGACTTTGGTCTTGGATCATGACACTATGATTCAGCTTCAAATGCATGCCATTGAAGCTGAGTGTTTTCTGTTTCAACTTCCTTTCTTTTTCTCTTCCATCTTTTGCATATATTACACTTATCCTTGATAGTTCTTATGAGTCCAAATGAATGGAATTGCATTCCAATTTAAAATTTAAACTAGAATAGAAAATGTGGAAAAGCATACATTTTGTGTGTTTAAAAAGAAATAAAGTAAAAATAAAGAAAAAGAATACAAGTTGCATCTGCTAGAAATGGTACTAGACCTGTTGTTGTATAATTTATGCTTACAATTTGAAAAATGTAATTTTATTGTTATGATTTTGTGTAAAATCTGAAATTGTTTTCCTAACTTTGAAACAATGTCCATTTGTTGTTCCTCAATATTACTCATAATCATTAAGGAACCGAAAGCATTGGAATTGGAATCTGCATTAGAATCATTAAATTCATTATAATTCTCATCCCACTCACACAAAGCCAGATTTAATATTCCTTAAAATCAATAAAAATGTTATGTTAATTAATACAGGTATACTTTGTGGTTTTAATGCCAATTTATTTACAAGTGTCTTTGCTACTTACTTGATCAAATTCAACCATATAAATAACTGCACATTTTTACTTTAGTTAAATGTCACGCCTAAGTTTCTTTTTTTTTATTTTTTTTTTTAATTATTATTCTTGAAACCAGAGTGTTGAACTTGTGTGTGCATGTTGTTGTATGGGCATCAATTTGTATTCCTCGCTAGTGAACTGCCCTTTGGGAACTAATGCTTGAGGTGAAATCTAATCATGATTGGCCTATTCAACATTCAAAATTTGAACAAGCTTGCTTAGAACAGGACAATACACTTTTACTGACAAGTCCTAACAGTGTGGTCAAGCAAAGTAAACCGAAAATAGAGTCCATCTGAAGAAGGCATTGTTTTAGATTTTAGGTCTGGGTTTAAGTGCAAATGAAGAAATTAGTTTTGTCAGCTGCTGATTGTCTCAAACTATGAGATGTTTTGTTTGTCTATTTGTTTGTATTTCCATTTTTCCCATTCTTTGTCACCCATGTATTTGCCTCTGTGTTGTATCTCAGTGACTGATCGAAATTGTGTTTTGTCTGTAAACACACTGTAACTGCGGATGTACGTGTTTTTGTTCTTTCAGGCTGATATATATATATATAAGCATGCATCAGGTATTTTAAAATGTACATAGTGTATTTGTTGATTTTATGTAATTAAAAATGTCATTTGCACCATTTTTTACGTTAAGACTGAATGTACCTGAAAATGTCAAATGGTGTAACTGAAAGAATGAGAAATATATTAAATATTTTATCCACCTAGATGGCATGTAAGCATACTCATAGAAATAAATACATCATTTAGGCTAATGAGGTCTAAGACTAGACTAAATGTCTAGGCTACATTTAGTCATTTGGACTAGACATTTAGTCTAATCATCTCTAAATGTACATTTTAATGCATTTTTGCAATATTTGGCAGGACATATGCTGAAAACACCTCTGTTTTCAAAATAATCTTTGACAAATTATGTAAACATTGTTAAAAAAACATGTTATTACACTAAACTAGATGATTACATTTTATTCCACATTAATTTTCCTGTATATAATTATATTTTTAGGAAAAATACTGGTTACGCCAATTGACACAAACCAGTTACACCACCTGACCATGTTGCTTCTACAGCCAAAGGCCATTGTTGCTGAAGAAATTGACATTGAAAATCAAGCATGACAGTCAACAAGTTCAGCTGAAGTGTTTTTTGTTTTTTTCAATGCTGAAAACAACATCTGGCAACAAGAAATCATCATAGTGATGAAAAGTGAAGTCATGTCTCGTATTGTAATTACAGTTAAGAAACAAAATCCGATACCAAGAAATTATCAGAGTGATGAACAGTGAACTCAAGTCTCGTGTTGTAATTTTAATTTTCGTATTGTAATTTTGTATTGTAATTTCGTATTGTATTGTGGCATCTATTGGGGGGAAAGGGGCTGTGTTATATCGTATTAATTATAAAATATTAGAAATTTAATTAATTGTATTTTACAGATGTAAATTGTAATCTTTGGTCAACATTTCTTTTATCACTGAATTTATGTTCAAATGTAGACACCCACTTCATTCTGCAACATTATTAAAATCATGTATGTATATATTACATTATATTATATGATATTATATATTGCTTAAAGGGATAGTTCACCCAAAAATGTACTCACCCTCAAGCCATCCTAGGTGTATATGACTTTCTTCTTTCAGACGAATACAGTCAGATTTGTATTTAAAAATGTCCTGGCTCTTCTAAGCTTTATAATGGCAGTGAATGGGTGGTAATATTCAATAGTTCAATAGAAAGGCCTCCTGAAGCGAATTGATGCATTTTTGTAAGGAAAATATCCATATTTAAAACTTTATAAACCGTAATCTCTAGCTTCCGCTAATTGACGTACACACATTCACGAGAGAGTGGCGTTCCAGCAGATGATGTAGGATGTAGGCGTAGCGTAAGCTCAGGTGAGAATATGCTAGTCTCGCGAGAACCAAGTTTTGTTTACAACAAAGGAAAACCAGTCTCCTCTTGGCTTATATCAAAATCTTCCGACATTTTTCTTTACAAATCCTAGTTTTGTACTTTTTTGTACATGACCGGTGTTTTGTTTTGCTCTCTCCTCTGTGCTTCCACGTTCATCACTTCTCACCGAAGCTTACGCTGTGCCTACGTCTTATATCATCTGCTGGAACGCCACTGGAACGCAACGATTACGGTTAGGATTAGAGATTACAGTTTATAAAGTTTTAAATATGGATATTTTTCCTACAAAAGCATACCGATTAACTTCAGGAGACCCCCCCTCCCCCCGTGGAACACTTTTTTTATGGTAGATGGATGCAGTTTATTGGACTTCTGTTGGAATATTGAATATCACCACCCATTAACTGCCATAAAGCTTGGAACACCCAGGACATTTTTAAATAAAACTCAGATTGTATTTGTCTGAAAGAAGAACATCATCTACACCTAGGATGGCTTGAGGGCGAGTAAATCATGGGGTCATTTTTATTTTTGGGTGAACTATCCCTTTAAAATTTTAAGTGAATGGAATATAAATATGCATTAAAGCTAAACATTTCAAAAACACTAAAGTTGTGCAACATAATTATTTTATCCTAGACTTACAGAACTTTAATAATAAAGTTGTAGATAAAGCACCACTTTCTCAAAAAATATAGCATTGAACACTTGAAAATAGTTCCAAATAGTAGGTTAGTTTATATTACATCTTTAATCAGCATCATAAACTAGTGATATTTGACTAAATTGGCCCCTAACAGAAAGGCTTGTAATAGGAGGACATTTCAATTTAAAATCAAATTTGACAGGCATTATCATGGACACCTATGTGAGCACATGGCCTTGGTGGGAATATTTCAAAAGTAATTTTTAAAGTTAATACATACCATTTGACATGTATACCTAAGAATACCTGACCATACCCTAAGTAATAATAAATAAATAAATACTACATAACATACATTTTAAACATTATTTTAATATAATTTAAGAATAATACTATTTTAAATGAATATAACATTAAAATTATTTGATGTATTATATTTAAATTTGTTATGCTATGATTCCGTTTCTACAGAGAAATAAGCATAAAATATTTTCATTTGCATTTATTCATTTCAGCTGTATCTGAAGGTCACTTGAATTTATTTATTTCTCTGTAGAAACTGAGTCATAGCATAATATATGTATATATGTATGCATACAGTGCCCTCCACTAATATTGGCACCCTTGGTAAATATGAGCAAAGGTGGCTGTGAAAATAAATCTGCATCATTTATTCTTTTGATCTTGCATTCAAAAAATTCTAAATTATCATTGAAGTAAAACAATGGAAAGTGGGGGGGAAATCTCATTATGAAATAAATGTTTTTTTCTAGTTCATGTTGGCCACAATTATTGGCACACAATTATTGCAACGTCTTTTTCCCAAGATAACAGCTCTGAGTTTTCTCCTATAATGCCTGATGAGTTTGGAGAACACCTGAAAAGAGGTTAGAGACCATTCCTTCATACAGAATCTCTCCATATTCTTCAGATTCCCGGCTCCATGCTTCTTCTCTTCAGTTCACCCCACTCATTTTCTATAGGGTTCAGATCAGGGAACTGGGACGGCCATAGCAGAAGCTTCATTTTGTGCTCAGTGACCCATTTTTGTGTTGATTTTGATGTTTGTTTTGGATCATTGTCCTGATGGAAGATCCAACCATGACCCATTATAAGATTTCTAACAGAGGCAGTAATTTTTTATCTGTTGGTATTTGATAGAATCCATGATGCCATGTATCTGAACAAGATATCCAGGACCTCTGGCAGAAAAAATATTAAAGATCCAGTATATTTAACCATGGACATGGGGTACTTTTTACCCCTGTTTGCACCAAACCCATCTGGTGGGTTTACTGCCAATAAGCTCTTTTTTTAGTTTCATCTGACCATAGAAGCCAGTCCCGTTTGAAGTTCCAGTCGTGTCTGACAGCTGAATATGCTGGAGTTTGTTTTTAGATGAGCGAGAAGGATTTTTCTTGAAACCCTCCCGAACAACATGTGGTGATGTATGGGCTGTTTGATATTTATTTATTTATTTATTTATTTTAGGCTTTCTGACCCCAAGACTCAACTCATTTCTGCAATTCTCCAGCTGTGATCCTTGGAGAGTCTTTGGCCACTCAAACTCTCCTCCTCACTGTGCATTAGGACGATATAGGCACACGTCCTCTTCCAGGCAGATCTGTAACATCTTTAGTTGATTGGAACTTCTTAATTATTGCCCTGATGGTGGAAATGGGGATTTTCAATGCTTTAGCTATTTTCTTACAGCTATTTTCTATTTGTGATCAGAACTATATTCCTTGATTTTACTCCTTATGATGGACGATTAAGGGAATTTGGCCTTTGTGTTCCTCATATTTATAATTCTGTGGTACAGGAAGTCATGGCTGGACAATTTCATGCTCCTAGTCAACCTGGTGTGCTAAAAAAAAAAGTAAATATGAATGGGAATATACTTCAGAGATATTTTACTCATAAGAATTTCTAGGAGTGCCAATAATTGTGGCCAACATACATTGGAGAAAAACAATTATTTCATAATGTGAGTTTCCTCCCACCTTTAATTGTTTTACTTCAATGTAAGGTTAAAATTTTTTGAATGAAAGATCAAAATTGAATTATGCAGATTTATTTTCACAGCTGCCATTGCTATATATACACAGTGCCCTCCACTATTATTGGAACCCTTGGTAAAGGGTGGCAGTGAAAATAAATCTGCATTATTCATATTTGTTTTTGTTTTTTATCTTTCAATTTAAAAAAAATTCTCAAAATTACAACCTTTCATTGAAGTAAAAAAAATGAAAGTTTTGTAAAAATATTTTAAAATAATAACTATCAATATTGTAAAATAATACCACTTCTGTTCATTATACTGGTCAATAGAATAAAAAAAAAAATATATATATATATATATATATATATATATATGGTTTACCTATCATCTCTCTCCATCACTCTATTAATCTCTTCTGTCTAGACATCAGTTTTTCATTCTTATTCACTGATGTCCTTTATTACAGTATGTAGGGTCATTCATATAGAATGTGTTTTTTCTTTGAAAAACTCAAGACATATGGGCACTGGAATGAGAAAAAAAAAAGCCAGGTCTTGAGATGCATTTTTTAAAAAGTTGAACTTCTTTTAACTTGAACGTCTGCTTTTTAGAACACCAAACATGTCCATCTAGCACGTGTTTACATAGAAAGACAATGAAAAAGTAGTGCAGTGAAAAGGAAAAAAACTTGTTCTGTGTGAATAGCCCTTATGAAATGTTTTATTGGTCACTCTGTTTCTACACACAACAGACCTTTACTTATGTACGTGTATAATAATGTCACTTTCTAAGGTGTGTGGTGAAGATCACTGGAGAGATGGTGTTGTCCTTCCCAGCAGGCATCACACGGCATTTTGCAAATAACCCCTTGCCTGCTGTGTTAACCTTCAGCATAACCAACTACAGTCGTCTGGAACACGTCCTTCCTAACCCTCAGTTACTGTGCTGGTAATAACATTCATCTAACATCAACTACAACAGAACCTTCACAAACCATAAAATCCATCATATTTATTGACTAGTGATAATTATATATTTCCTCATTAGTCACACAAATTAAGCAGCAGCCATCAAATATATTATCAATTATTGCTTATGCACTTTCATAATTAGTGAGTTAATACTTCAGTATAGCTTAGCACATCCTCTCAGTGTGAGATCTCACTTCAGAATCACTCCGTACAGTCAGCTGAGGGTGACTCACATACTCTATCACTAATCACGTGTGATCTCCACACTTTTGGAGGAGTAGTGTGTCATTGTCTTTTTTTTCTGAGGGGATGCAATCGTTTACTGATCTTGCAAAAGCATTCTTGGCTATATACACTACCGTTCAAAGGTTTGGGGTTTAATGCAAAGTATGATATGCTCACCTAGGCTGCAATTATTTGATCAGAAATACTGTAAAATGGTAATATTTTGAATCATTTTAAATATTTTAAAAATGTAATTGATTTCTGTAATGGCAAAGCTGAATTTTCCTCAGCCATTACTCTAATCTTCAGTGCCACATGACAGAAATCGTTCTAATACGCTGATTTGCTGCTCAGGAAACATTTCTTTTTATCAATGTTGAAAACAGTTGTGCTGCTAAAATTTTTTCAGGATTCTTTGATGAATTGACAGGTCAAAATAACTATTTATTTGGAAATTTAAAAAAACTAGCAAATGTCTTTACTGTCATTTTTGATCAGTTTAATGCATAATTTCTGAATAAAGAAATTTTAAAAACATATTGACCCCAAACTTTTGAAGGGTGTTCAGTAGGGCGGCACGATTATGACAAAAATCATAATTGTCGATTATTCCCTTGAAATTGTAATTGCGATTATTAATTATGATTATCACAATTTACATTGAATGATGTTTATACCATTGTTTGATGCAACTCCATGCCATATTTTTATATGAAAATAAACAAGCTGAAAACACTCTAACTTTTAGTGCTTTTCTATAGTATTAAGCCTCAAATGTCAAATATACATCGGGTTGGCTTCTTCTTTAAATAAAAATATGAATGGTATCATAATGTTACACTAAAACTAAAACAATGGAAAAACCCTTAAGATAACATGTAGAAAAGAAAAAAAAAAGCATCTTAAGCACACAGAATAACATAAGTGGACTTTGAATGATTAATTGCCGCTTTGAACGATTACGTAATTGTGGCATCCATAATTGTAATCGCGATTAGAAATTTGATTAATTGTGCAGCCCTAGTGTACAGGAAGATACAGGAAAAACAGATAATAGCTAATTAATTGAGTATGATTTGCAGATTGAATGCACTTTCAAATTTCCTACAGTGACACCACGCAGCCCAATCCGAACTCAAAGGAGTTCTGGGTGAATATGCCGAACCTGATGACCCATTTAAAGAAGGTGGCGGAGCAGAAACCACAAGCAACTTACTACAATGTAGACATGCTGAAATATCAGGTGAGAACCTCAAAGCAACACTGACTACAGAGACATAAGAGCAGTGTTTGAACTATACCGTGGACTTTGGGGGAGCCCACTTGTTTTTTTTTTTATAA
>NW_015624203.1:539816-551149 GCF_001515625.1 Sinocyclocheilus rhinocerous | reverse complement strand
GCGCTGCGGTGCAAATTCCACTCATGTTTAGTACATGTTAACTCAGAGTCCAGCGTTTATATTTTTTCTATGAATCTTTGAGTTAACATGTACTAAACATAGTGGAATTTGCACCGCAGCGCCCCCACACCGCGATGCTCATGACAAGAATATCATGTATAGTTATCTTTATTGAAGTGAATTAGGTTTAAATCGCCGGCATGCATGAATGATGATGAATGATATTTTTGCAATTTTACACATAATAATCCACGATGATCACATTACACAAAACTGAAATTGCACGTCAAAATAACACATTGTCAATATTTTTTGAGACCCCCCAAAATTTCACAAATCCCGTTTTCAGGGGAGCCCATGTCTTATTAAGGGGAGCCGAGCTCCCCCGTAGTTCGCACCCTGCATAAGAGTACTTGAAGTCATTGGATTTTAGAAAATCTAGAACTGGTATTTACTTCATATCTTACGTAAGTGGTTCTCAATTGGTTTTGCTTCGGGACCCAGATTTGACCTTGGACATCAAGTAGTGACCTAGTAAAGTTCTGAAATTGTTAATTTGACTAAATAAAAAATGTCATTTAAAACAAACTAATAATAAAATTAACGTTTACTATTTCATACCATTTTGTTTTTACAAGAATGAAGCTATGTCATTAACACTTCATTACCAAATTTGCCTCAGGTGTTACAGAAGGGTCTACAGTCCACTCCTCTAAATCTAGCAGTGAGCTGGAGGTGTGAGCCCACCAGTACTGATCTGAGGATAGACTACAAATACAACGGGGGTGCCATGACCACTCCTGTCGCCCTCAACAATGTTCAGTTCCTCATCCCTGTGGACGGAGGCGTCAGCAAACTGCAGGCTGTGCTTCCTCCAGCTGCCTGGTGAGAGATGGACTGGATTCTTCTATTAATTTACTACTAGTCTTCAAAAATATAAGTGTCATTGTGAAAATAAAGCATTGTGATTGTACTAGATTGCGAGTTTGAAAAAATGATACTATGACTTGTACTAGATGTGGAGGAAGAGCATTTTGACAGATCAACAGCATTATTTTCTTTCTTTCTAGATAATATAATATATTTTATTGCTATGTTTATAGGAATGCGGAACAGCAGAGAATCTTATGGAAGATTCCAGATATTTCTCAGAAGTCTGAGAATGGAGGTCAGATTCCTGGTTCATTCTTGTGTATATATACACTATTGTTCAAAAGTTTGGGATCTGTAAGATTTTTTTTACTTAGTCTTTAAAAGAAGTCTCTTATGCTCTGCAAGGCTTCATTTATGTGATCAAAAATAGAAAGTAAAATAGAGTAAAAACAGTAATATTTTTAATATTGTAAAACATGTTATTACAATATAAAATAAATAGTGCTGTCAAACGATTAATCGCGATGAATCACGATTAATCGCATCCAAAATAAAACGTTTTTGTGTGCATAATATATGTGTGTGTACTATGTATGTTTATTATGTATATATAAATACACACACATGTATGTATATATTTAAGAAAAATATGTTACGTTTATATATATTAAATATATTTATATATGATATAATTTATATGAATATAAATAAAATAAATATTTTCTCAATATATGCTGTATGTGCGTGTCTTTATATATACATCATAAATATACACAGTACACACACATATATTATGTAAACAAAAACTTTTATTTTGGATGCGATTAATCGCGATTAATCGTTTGACGGCACAAAAAATTATTGTATTCTATCATAATATATTTGAAAATGTTTGATGGCAAAACTGAATTTTCAACAGCCAATACTCCAGATCCATGATCACATGATCCATCAGAAATCTTTTTATTATGCTGCTTAATATTTTGGAATTTTTTCAGGATTCTTTGATGAATAGAAATTCCAAAAGAACAGCATTTATTTGAAACATTTTGTAACATAAATGTCAAAAGTTTGACTCCAAACTTTTGAACGGTCTAAACTATCTATTATACATAATGATAAATTGATTGCTTCTCTTTTTTTCATCCACTCTTTTTTTATATCTTCAGGTGTGGGATCTCTGCTGGCCCGTTTCCAACTGACTGAGGGTCCCAGTAAACCCGCCCCGGTGGCAGTGCAGTTCACCAGTGAGGGCAGCACTCTGTCAGGCTGTGACATTGAGCTGGTTGGCCTTGGATATCGTTTTTCCCTCATCAAGAAGAGGTTTGCAGCAGGTGAGTTATGCAAGCGACATCTGTTTTGATCATTAATTTAGTAGGAATCTTCTGGAGAGTCAGAATTTGAGATTATCAAGGCATTGTGAAAATAAGTTACGCTGTGTGTGCTTTTATCATAGGAAAATACATGGCAGACAACTAAACAACGCCATGCAAGTCTGCATATTTTGGACCAATTCTGAATATTTAAAACACAGGACATGACCCCAACCTGACCTTTGTAGATGTACAATACAGGTGGACCTCACACACACACTCCAGAAGTATTATTGTAAAATTGCATTGTAAAATGTGGACCGTTTTAGGGTGTACTTCTTATAATTGTGAACTGTATTCACTTTGCAACATCTGTATTAAGGCAGTTAAACGACCTGGGTTTGTTCGTAAGGTTAAGCCTCTATTTCTGTTCGACGTGTTATTGGCTGTGCCTACGTGAACCTGAATTCTCTGTATCCTTCTCTAAAAATGATACTGAACATGTGATGTTTTTATTACTCTATGCATTCAGTTTGTCAAAAGTATCAAATTTTCGAACAAGGTAGCAAAATAGTACAATGAACAAAAGAGGAATGAGCCTCTGCCACAAGATGGCGCTATACTGTTGCATGTAGTATGAGGTCTGCATCGGATTTTGGTATTGCTCAAGCTTATTTAGTTATGAAAACGTATTCAGGAATATCTCATTTTAATTTACACAGGTTCATTAAATGGAAAATGATAGAAATTATATTTTGTCAAATCTGTTTTTAGACAGCCGCAGCTTTAAAAATCTCCTGCTTGCAATAGACTCACAAAAAAATGATTTTCCTCAACAGAAAAGTCATTTTAAATTGAAAATATATATCTTGAAGGCCGTTTGGTGTTTTCTTGTATTGTTAAATAGCCTTTCTGTTGTTCTAGAAGGAACAGTGTTAGACATAAAAGTAGCTACATGACATCATTCTATTTTTATTTATTCATGATTTGTTGTATAAAAAAAACGAAACAAGTTACACTGTATAGGAATAGACTTTGAATGGTATCATAATTTAGGATCCTTGAAGTTTTTGACTTTTTGTTATCTGTGTAGTTGGGTAAGCTGTGTACAGTATAATGCCGAGGTATAATTTTTAAATTTATTTCAGATATAATTTTTTTAACTCAAGTGCAACAGAAAATGTATGCTATATTGGGTCGGGGGGTGACATTTAAAAGAGAAAATGAAACAGGATACTGTATCTACCTAGATGCGTCATGCTTGATGTTATTACAGTGTTATGTATAGCAGCACTATTAGTTCAACATGGATTGTCAGCTTTTGGACATTGTAAATTCTTTTATCATTCACGCAGATGTGTTTGTATCCAGCCTCTCCCCCGCAGCACATGTTATTGAGTGTCCTGAGCATGAGCCCCTGCGCTTCAGAACATCTTTATTTTGCAAATGGTAACGGTCTCTGTGAGATGACAAGGTTCTCGAGTGGTTAAATGACCAAATCGCTTTTTCTTTTCTTTTCATTTGTATGTGTATCTCAAGAATTGTCCTTTAAGAGAAAATAAGCTGCATATTTTTTAAATGTTTAAACCTATGAATAAAGTGAAAAATATCGTTTCTTGTGGAAAAAAAATTAAAAGGAAAAAAACACTGTGTTACTGTTTAACTTCCCAGATGCTCTGATGTTCAATGTCAAGAACAAACATTTTGGTTACATCTTTGAGTGTCTGATGTAGACGTTGTGATGGTTTGGAGAAGAATATACTGGTGCTTTGTGATTCATAGGTTTCCATCCACATTTAAGGTTAAGGATGAGCGCCGCCATCCGTTAACACTGCATTGCATATTTTCTGAGCACTGTAACTATAGGGTTTTTATTGCAGAGTTCAATCGAAGAACAATTTGAGTCTGTCAGCTGAAAGAAAAAAACCTATGAATTCAATTGTGTGTAATGCTTAATCAGTATGTCTACATGGTCTAAAGTGAAACGTCACTCAGATGCGCAAAAGAAATGAGAAAACTCATGTCAGTTTAGATGTAGGTGGAGCTGTGTGTGAATGTTGAATTGCGTTTGTGTGTGTGTGTGTGTGTGTGAAGTTGTGTATGTGTGAAGTTGTGTATGTGTAGGAGGAAGAGTTTGTGTGTGTGTGTGTGTGTGTGTGTTGTCTGGTAAGTGTAAATCATCTCTTCCCAGCAACATGTGCAAGTTGTGTTTGTACAAAAAATGTTAACAAAGATCTGAGATACTGAGATTACTTTGCTCTTTCCAAAACAATAAAACATATAAGCCTGATAAGTGGATGTATTGTGTTATGTTTAAAATTGATCAACTAATATTACTGTAAAATATTATGCCTGAAATGTAATAATATCATATTTAATTAATAATTTAATTTAATACAGAACATTTTAATATAGTTTCATATCAATACTCAGCTAGGTCCAAATTGGTTTAACCACCAAAAACTTATTGAGTCGGACAATAAAATATTGTGAAATCATACTGGTGATTTTCAGGTTTGTTGGGGGGAAATAAACACCTTTGATGCATGCATATGCAATAATGTTTATTGACAAAGTTTGCAAAATACAAGTTACAATTAAACACTTTAAATGCAAGATTACTGCTGTGCACCTCATTATGCGATTTCACTGCTGTTGGTAACTTGATATTAAACCACTTTTCATGGTGCATCTTAGAGTACAAGTGAAGCAGAATGATCTAATCCCAAATTAGACATGCTTTTTACATAAATTAGTATCATCTACTGGCAAATTAAGCCGTTATATGAATCACAACTGACTGTACACTTAGAGTACACTTATAGAGGTGTTCATATTCATCTGGACTCAATGTGGAAGAAAACATATAGTGAGACAAATAGAAAAACACAGGTTCAGTTCTCAGCAGAGCAACGTGAGGTCACTTTTCTTGCAGCCAAACTGACAACAAACGTTATTCAGGTCTCGCCTGGTCAGGACAGATCCCAGACTCTCACTAAGATCCTCAGAACTGCTTAGATCTCCTTTTAAAAACCCTGTGCAATGACAAACACAAAATACAAAGTTATGTTGGAAACTTCTGAATTTACTCAGACTTGAGAGACAGGAGAGCATGTTTGCTGCATTGTGAAAATGACACAGGAGTTTTCTGCATTAACTCAGCTTGTGTCAGTCTAATGGGAATGTAATATCACCAGACGTTGTTTATCTGTTGACTGGAGAAGACTTGATCTCACTGATACAATTAAAGCAGTGCTCTGTTAAATATCATCAGACTTGAAGGGTAAGAAAGAAGAAGAGATGCTTAGATACTCCTACAATCGTAGGTCATTTGCAGAAACTTTTTTCTTAGCAACTTATAGAACAGTTTTAGAGAAAATATAAATGCCAAATAAGCAGTACATAGAAATATAGAAAAAAATACATTCTAGTTTTCTATATTGTACAAACTAGAATGTATTTTTTTCATTGTTTTACTGTATATTTGACACATTTAAATATATACATACTAAAATGTATTTTTTTTATGTTTATATATTAATAAATATTTTAAATATATATAAATATGGTACAACATCACCAAATATTGACTATTTTTTAAATATTTAATAATATTTTTAAAAATACCTTCCATCTCCCTTTTTCTTATATAATCTTAATTGCCAGTTCTTTAAATTATTTTACACTCATTTAATTATTAATCTGGATTCAGTTAAAACTAAGAGAATTTCCAAAGGGTGACAGAGGCTGTTGATAGAAGAAATATTATATTAGTAATAAAATCCTTATTTACATATAACAATTATTATTTTAGAACAATTTTAGATCATCTTTTTGTACATTTGTGGAATATTTCTAATGATTGCATTTACATGATTGAAACAGATAATTAACTACTATTAATTTTATATAGAAAGAGGTTTAATTTAATACATTTGCATAGGGAAAAAAAGTCTTTTTCATATATAAACTAACTAGATTTGTTCTAAAGCCCAACACTGACACCAGCATTTAAGGCACATGATGATGTTTTCAGAATTAGCATGAATCTCTGCTATGGAAAACTCACCTTCCATGTCCTGCGGACTGCTGAACCTCCTCCACCTGGAGCCCCCACACGTGTAGACGATGGCACGGATGAACTCTCGGCCGCATAGCTTGACTGTCCTCACATCAGCCTGCACGTCTGACACACTACACGCAGCCCACAGCAGCAGGACAGGCAGCAGTAGTGCAGGTGAATGAAAACTTGTCATAGTGGCTTCAGTGAGCGTGCTCCTCCTGTTCTGTCTCTCTAAGGTCCGCTCTATCTTCTGCCAAGTGCCAACCTCTCTCGGATCTGGCGAACGTCTGATTAGCTCATGGGACGTGACCCCAATTTATGGCGGCATGTTGGACCATTCCAGTCTGTCCAAACCCCACCCAACACTTACTCGATCCCCTCAAGTCAAACAACTTTAATCGGAAAACAAAGGGCAGCAGGTATTTAGGTGCTTTACTGCCCCAATCTGGAATGGAATTACATCCTTAGGGACAAGCTGTTGTCTCTTAACATCTCCAGTTTAATGGTCTCACTGCAATGATATTCTCCTTAATGAATGGATAATCTAGTCACATAAAGACCAACGCTGCTCCCCGAGCAAAACAGATGTCCACTATCTGCTGATGTGACCATCAAATTCTGTTCCCTTAAACCTAGTTGGTCTATGAGAAGGAGTAGTGCAAATGAGCAATATGGCTATAATCCCAGCCATTATGGTTTTATGGCTGATGTGCCCCATGAGATGATTAACAGTATGATCTCTACTGACAAAATAACATGTGTCTGTGGTCAATACAAGGAATGATAACAGGAAAAATATTAAGCGAAAAGTTTTTCCATCAAAAAGAAAGAAATAGTTTGTTTCCTGAATTCAATTACAATTTCATTAACAGACAAAATTGGTATATAAATAATATATGAGATTTTGTGTTGAAGGACATCCATGGCACATTAAGCTATCATAAGCTTACAAGTAAAAGCTGACATTCATAAATATTGCTTTAATTATTATTTTATATTATATTATACTATACATGCTCCAAAACAACTTTGTGGGAATTGTGGGATTGCTGTAGCCTATCCTAGCGTCTCAGGTCAAAGCAGGGAAATACCCTGGATATGATATGATATAACATATAACAACATAACACAATATATTGTATTATATTATATTGTATTACAAATGTCTGTTAATTAAATTTTAACTTCATTTAGAAACATAGTAAATGTCAATTTTTTTCAGTTTTTACCTTCCATTTCTTGCTATATTAAATTAAAAATAACTGCAAGAGGTAGTGAAACTAATATAATATAATATAATATAATATAATATAATAACCGGAAGTGATAGTTGACATTCAGAAACATTGTTTTGATTATTATATTATCCTCCAAACCGCTAGGGTTATGAGAATGCTGGAGCCTATCTCAGGCCAAAGGCAGGGAAACACTCTGGATATTATATTATATTATATTATATTACAAATTTCTCTTAATTACATGTTCATTTATTTCAGAAATCATACTTAATATATAATATAATATAATATAATATAATAATCAAAACAATATTTATGAACATCAACTTGTCCTTCAACACAAAACCCCATGTGGGAAAGTGTTTTAAAATGTAAAATTACCATATGCCATATGGATAAAAAGTCCCATATACATTAGTAAACAAGCAGGATCCATTTCCTGTCATAATGTCACAGCTGTTCTTTTTAAAAGCTCCCTTATTTAAGCTGAGTTGCATCTTCGTCGCTAAATTGTTTGATTTGTACTAAAAAGCTCAGATGATGGATTTTTCAGAGATGTTAGAGAGAAAAACAGTTCAGTAATGAGTCATTTCTAAAAGTGTGATGTGGTCCTCATGTTGTAGATAAGCTGTAATATGTGGCGGCCAAGTGCTAATAAAACTGTCTGTCCATTACCATAGAACAAACACTTACATTCTGTCTGTGGTTCCCATGGAAAGAAAAAAAACATTACCATATCACAATACAGTATAGTACTTTGACTATTATTTGTGGGAAAACATGTGTTCCTTACCAATCAATACCTAAATGCAAAAATGCTTTCAAAAATATATTGTTTGAAATACAAGCCTGTTATCTCTGTTATTACAAATAATTCACAATACTATATTTAAGTGGAAGATTTAGACATTTAGTCTAGGTTTTTAGACATTTACCTAAGAAGATTGCTTATTGTTTTGTAGGAGTATATTTATTCCCACAAAGAAGCACAATAAGGCACAAACAGGCAATGTGCTGTAATCCCATTGTTATGTAAAATGGAGTCGCTCAGTCTGCCAGAGAATATAAATTATGATGATGAAGAGGTAAAGACAAACAGCCTGACCCTCCTATGCACCTCTGTCAGTCTTTCCTAATGTGTGTTGACTGGACAGTGTGGACCGAATTACATCCTCCAACATCTCCACCTACACAAGAGCTATAAATGATTTCCACATTTGAGTAAATGGGTTACTTGGAGTATGGCACAGATCGAACAACATAGAACTGAACAGATAAGGCTTCACCTGTGTGCTGCCTCCAGCTGGCAGGTTCTTCAGCTTGTACACAGTGACCTGCCCCTCACTGTCCCCCACCAGAACACAGTCTGTCTCAGGGGTGCACAGCAGAGCCGTCGGATTCACTCCGGGACTGGTCATGCTCACAATCATCGGGTCCAGACTGTTAAAAAATGGAGTATACTGTAAACTTCTGGACAGAAAGACTGAGCACCAAAAATTATGTTAAAATAAAATGAAAAACCCATATTAGTTGTTAATAATGTTATTATTATTATTCAAAATTATAAAAGTTATTCAATAGAAGAACACAAGATCTTACCTGCTGACTCTCAGGTCCCAGATCTCCACCTTGCCCTCACTGATAGCTCCAAAGACAGTAGCACAGTGTGGGGACCACATGATATCAAACACAACCTTCTGACCAGAGGTGAAACCCAGCACAGGTTTCGGGAGGTCCTGCCTCCACAGATAAATAGTCCAATCTGAAGAACAACTTAGGAAAATGTCAGGACAGAACGGCGACCATGTTACCTTATAGACTGGACCCTGGGGGAAGGTTCAGAGTGAACAGATGAGAAAGAAAAGAAAGTTTAAATGCTTAAAGATACATGAAGAAGAACTCAATTTTGCAACAATAAGCATTTAAGGCACTTTAAAAATGAGACAAACATTTTTACGTACTGTGTGGGCTTTGTAAGTTTCCAAGAATTGCTCATTATATGAATAAGAGCACTTGTGAATATGAGCTTCCTCTGTTCCAGCCAGGTAGATTTTTGAATCCTGTCGAATATTGACAAGCCTCAATATAGGCATGTGCATGAGCTAACAACAAGTCTCAATGTAGGCCTCACATTAGGATGGAAACCGAAACACAGCCCCGGAGCCAGGGATAAGATCTTCGGGTTCCACCGCTGGTTGTTCATTATCATGTTAGGCGACTTTAGTTTCATCAGATCTAACTCAGGCAAATTACAAATTAGTCAACACATGGCTCAAACATACAGAAATGAGGCTATTTTAACTAAAAGCAGCTAAACTTGTCAGTATTGTGCTATAGTCTCAATGTATCCTCATGATATATATTAGTACAAAGGGCCTAAAATTTATACTGTCCAAGCTCCAAATGTGAGTAAAAATCAGCGTTGGCAGGTATATAAAACAGTGTTATATAAATAAATAAATAGGCCTACATGCATAAATGTTTCATAGTCTCAAAAAAATATTTATAGCCGGTAAATTTTCTCAAGTCACTGGCCATTGCAGGTGTGGCAAAATGTTAGTTTTAGGCCCTGTTTGTACATTATTAAGGTGCAATCACATCTGCATGGGAACTTTTCTGTCCTTATGCAAAACTCGCAATCACACAGATTCCTATTGAAATGACTGGATTTTGCCTGCAAAATTTCATAGAGCATAGATAAACGTGATTGCTCCTTAATACAAATATGACTTTAATATGAAATTTAAAGGCATTTTCTGTGTTTAGTGTTATTAATTAAATTAAAATTAGTGTTTAATTTTGTGTTAGAGTGAAAAATGGAAAAATATAAAGGTGATTAAGTGATGACTTTTTTTTCCCATTTGAACATACCAACACATTCCAGGCCTTTGTATTGTATCCATTTGCTGATTCTTCCATCGCCTGATACAGCGATGAGCATTTCCCCTTTATCCTCTCCAGTCAGACCTGTCTCATGATCAACCCATCTGAGCTGCCACACTGGACACGTGTGCATGTCAGCGCAGTTACTGTGTACACAAACAGTGTTCCAATATTGCAATGACTTCAATCCTGTCAACTCAAATTCAGATTCAACAGCATAATGAGCACTAAAAAAATAAAGGTAAGATCTGTGGCCAGTTACATAAAATGCATAGACTATAGTCTTACAAGTTAGGCATCTAATTTTTTTCTTTAAGACTGATCATCATTGTTCAAAAAATCATTGATCATCACTGTTACAAAAAAATGTAGATTGGTCTAATTTGAATAAAAGAATGAGTCATTACCCCTTGGCTAACTGCTAGTTGGTCAAACTAGTTCTTAAGACACAGTTTATGCAACTCTATAAGGATCTTTGTAATATTTCTACAATAATGAATTTGATCAAAAATACAGTTTTGATGTGCATTCGCTCCATAAAGGCACCAAATGACTTTCAGGTTATATAGATCAGCGATTCTCAACTGGTTTTGCTTATTTATTAATTTGTTTACATTTTTGTTTTTTAACAAGTGACAACATAGTACCAAAATTGTTTATCATACAGAAGTAAACAAAAATTACTTAAAATCACTCATGGAAATTTATAAATTATCGTGAATTCCATATCATAAAAAACAAATGCAATATGCAAAATGACATGCATAAGTGTAATTTACCAGGTTTATAAATGAATCTTCTGAATATGAGCAATAAATAGGCAGATGTTGACATTTACCTAATTTGGCTAGATTTTAGACAAATTAGAGTTTGGTTGAATGTATGGTCTTTGATGTCTCTAAAGTCTATTTATATTGCTACCCTAACTATATGCATACAATTTTAGACGCTTTTATTTATTTA
>NW_015624203.1:534787-539728 GCF_001515625.1 Sinocyclocheilus rhinocerous | reverse complement strand
ACAACCCACTAATTGAGAACTGATGTATAAAAACCTATTGTAACTAAGTTACAACCTGTAACTTCCTGTAGCTGATCAAAAAAAGGAATGCTCACAGCCCCACCTGCTGTCAATGATGGGTGTCTGTTCTGCAGTCTGTACATTATAGATGGCCATCAAACATGCCTACTACCAACTGATTGGCATTACAAGCTGAGAAATCCAGCGCAGTGACTCCACTCTCACAATGAAAGATTCGGTCAGGTCACTGAAAGATATGAACAAACGTATTTAAAGAATATTCACAGAAACAAAAGATGATATGACATGCTAAGGCATACAAACACAGGGAAAAAATACAGTGGCTAAAAATAACTTTTGGGGCACTTACACCACATGTATGAATGTTTTTGAATTAGACTATAAAATATTAGTGTTATTTATTTGAAAGAAAAATCAAAAGCACACTTTTCAATAAAAAAGTGCATCATTATGTTTAGTATATTTGTTTAGTTTAGTAAAACTCAGGGAGTTTTCAGACTGCTCTGTCCAGCTTTCCTCCTCCATTTGTGTCTGCACACAGTCTAGGTCTGTTCAACATAGCAGTATACATATTCAAGCAAATATGAATGTTTATATCAAAATATTTCAATACAGTGACATAACAAGACTACTGCTACATTTAACTTCTGATCTTTTTTCATATCAAAGATGCTATACAATAGACATCACCCTCTATTACAGGCAGCTGTCTGTATGCAGCAAGCTTGGGCTGGAAGATATTGGCTAGAACCATTCTTTCCATCACGGCCAGATCCTGCTTGAATTTTTCCTACTGTAAAATCAGCTTAAGGTCTGGTTCTTCCTCCACCGGAAGCATACAAGTCATCTTTTCACTTGAGCCACTGACTGAATTAACCCTTTGACGCGTACGATCACACCGGTGTGATCAGTCTTGGCTGGTCCCTGAAGCATACGATCACACTGGTGTGATTAGAACTTTCAGTGCGTCACGTCATCAACTGCTGAATTTAAATCCGCTTTCGCGCTTCGGCTGGCGCAGAGCCAGATCGGACAAGCTGAGCGCTTGTCATATTATCACAAATATTCATTGTTTTCAACCATATACTACTTATTTTAGGTTTCAGACATTTAAATACACATGAGTACTAGCAAAACCATACATTTACAGTTTGTAAAATGCACGCTGATGTCTATGGAAACGGCAATAATGATCCTTACAAATATAAGACGACATGTTTTTATTGATATCATATACAGATTGTGTAGGTAACTATACAGTTTACTCTGCTCTTCTCCCAATTTACCGGAGACCTAATTTAAGGTGTTTCGGGAGGAGAGGATGAATTTGCGTGTTGTAAATCCCACAGCTCGGATTCAGTGCGAACTAACATGGCGGCGCCCATCACCCGGTATAGATCAACTAACACGGTCGATATAAAAGTGTTTAAACTACCAAATAGATTTAATTGCACATATTTCAGAATCGGAATATCAGATATTTCATAAGATGGTGAGCATGTTTGTGAATATTTTGAATAAAACAGGAAAAACGAAATAAAAGCGATCCATGTGTCATACAGATCTATTGTGGCTGCGTTGTGTCACATGACAAGCATGACGCGTTGCCATGGAAACAATAAAGCGATACATTTTAAAATAACGGTCGCCTAAAAAAAACTCACGCTGGGGGCTCAGCTAGAATATTTTAAACTCACGTGCGAAAGGGTTAATAGGATGAAAATGTATGTATTTTTAACCATTTTCATAATGTAGTGTGAACAAACTAAATTACTTGTTTTAAAGAGCCAAATATGAAACAAAAGGAAGAGAAAGGAAGAATTTATTATTGGTATGTGTGTGTGTGTGCAGGGCCGTCCTGAGGGGCCCGGTGTGAGGTAGGGAGCAAGTGCGGGGCCCTATGCGGCCGCACCAGTTGCACCCCCCTAAGAACGGCCCTGTGTGTGTATGTATATATATATATGCACATACATACATATAAAATTTGGTATAATAATAATAATACATAATTACATGATCATATGTAATTAAATGGAAACCATTACTCTAAATTAATATTTATTGGTAAAAAAAATAATTACCTGTACTGGTGGTGCTGAACACAGATATGCTCTGCTCAGGACCACTAGGGTTTAGGAGGTGACTCACTGAGGAGGAGTCTGGGACAGTCGCCTTATTTCCTTCAGCAGAAACCACAGTGGTTTCACTGACATCATTTTTATTGCAGAATGAATCATATATGTCCCAAATGGTGGACATGACAGCTGGGTAGAGACATTAAAATGTTCATTTAAATAATAATGTAGTGCCTTTTATTTTAAGGGCAGATTATACAGTAAATATACTAAGTATTGACATTTTACCTTTGTCTACCATTGTAATGCTATCACTTTGGACCTCCTTTGTCTTTGGTGCATCATTGAATGTATGCATTGAGCACTCATACATACATACATACTTATCATTGCCCTGTCTGTTTTTGCACAGCTCTGTGTAAACATTGTTTCTTTCCCTTCAAAAGGCAAGAACAAAAAACAGCCAGAGGTGCGTTTGGTCGCAAATTCCATCGTTACCAATAAATTTAAATGGAATTAACTACCATAGTTAGCAAACAATGCTTTTGGGAAACGCACCCCAGATTAGTACCATGGAAAAAGGGACTGAGTGTGTCGAGCTAGTCAAATAAATACTAATAAACTGAATGTCCAAAAAGTCAAATGTCATCCTAGTTAACAGAATTAAATAAATCTTATTACTGGAAAAATTATATTAAATGTGACTCACTTGACTGCTTCAGCATCCTCTGAATCTACTGACATGGACACTGTAGGAATGTCCAGCAGCCAGATGGTCTCCGTCTCAGTCAAGTAACAATCCACCACCCTGTCCATTACGTCCTCCCTGACCTGCTCCTTCACCTCCTCTCTACGAGCCTGAACATCTGTATGGAGCAAACAAACACACCAAAATGTAGTGGAATGTCAGAGTGTTATAATTAAACATTAATTCATCAGATAATGAATGAGGAAACTTGGCAAATAAAAATGTGAATGAAAATAAAAACCTGAAAGACTGCTGGACAAGTCTGGTTTCACTAACAAGTCTTTAGTTTCATCAGTCACTGATTCTGCTCTCTGGCTTGTTCTGGATGCTGAAACGCTCCCAAAAAAAGACCTGACCTGACAGCAGAGATCACTTGTTTGTTACTATAGCAACAAAAGTGGGATAGTTCTTTGCAGTACATTTCCCCTCAATTACCTTGTAAACGGTCCAGTAAAGCTTGCGTTGGTGGTCTGGAAGGCTACCGAGGGAAAGTCTGCCATGTTAGTCCATGACGTATCATGTGCAGGAAATATATTTTCCCTTGTTTAGGTTGTAAAACCCCAGGATCTGGATTATATAATGGATGAGGAGTGACATTCTGCCCATGTTCATCAAACACCTTGTGAAATAAGTACAAAAATGAATAAGTTATTCTTAAATTGTTTTTAATCAAACTAATAATATAAGGACTATAGTACCGTATGCATATTCATAATAAAACACCCAAATGGGTGTTACCTGTACAGTGTGTTTTGGTGTCCGGACCAAGCTCTTGTCCAGAACTTTACTGTCACTTGCTGAGCTATAGCTCTTTCCACTAAGTGAAGCGTTGATGGTCTTTGTGATGCTTTGATTCACACGAAATACTCCAGAAGATACATTCAGTGTTTTGGATGACCTGGAAGAAAATAAAACATGCTTTAGCCAAGGCGGAGACGTAAACAAACATATTCAAGCCAACATAAGATGCAGTTTAAAAATAGTTTTAGTAGTAGAATAGCATGTCAAACCTTAGGATACTACTTTAAAACGCATATACATAAATTACGCATGTACTGGTGACATGCTGACTGGCAGGCTCAACTACATTTAATAATAAAGTGTTTATGTATAAACGTAACGTACTTGTTGTCTTTCAGAGCGGGTCTTTTCTGTTTGACTGTTGTGTTAGACATGTTTTACACTTTCAAAAGCGAGCAATAAAACAGAAGCGTTTGTCTGGATGGCTTGAAGTTAAACGCAGGACAACAAACCGGTGCTGAGGCTTCTTGTTTTTTTTTTAAAATTACAATAGAAACAGACTCCTCCTACTAGTCTATTACACTGTGCTTTTCGACTTCCATGCAGGAAATATAGATTATATAACAGTTCTTCAAAAAGTATAATATAGAGAGAATTAAAATGATAAAGAACTTAAATTGTAGCCTAATAATAAAGGAAAAAAAGAAGATAAATTGGATATTAGGAAAAGGATTAAGAGAAGGTATTAATCAAAGAATAGTAATGGAATATATAGTAGAAACAGGATTAAATAAACGAATTTGATAGTTAAATAAATAAATAAATAAAGCAAAGGAATAGGGGAACACACAAGCTGGGTTTTTTGGCATGGGAGCTGAACACGCAGCAGCCAGAAATACAGCTTGGGTGAGCCCAAAATAAAATGAACAATTAAAAAAAAAAAAATAATAAAATAAAATATGAATAGAGGCCAAAAGGGTCTGGCTGCAGACTTGCGCTTGCACTCTCAGACACTTGCACTTCCGCTAGCAACGTCACTTGCAGTCTTTATTTTTTTATTTTGTTCTATTTATTTATTCTTTTTGTTTGAATCTCTCATTATGATTTGATAGCAAATACACACGGAGAACACACATAAATATGATAGAGAATAAAAGCAAAAAAGTTATAAATTTGATGAGGGCTATATCAGGATGTGGATCGGGTGCAGATAAAACAACAATGATTAACATATATAGAGGTATGCTGAGACCCATTTTTGATTATGGTTGTATAATATACAGAGCAGCAGCCAAAACAACCCTAAAAAAATTGGATATAATACAGGCTAAAGCTCTAAGAGTATGTACTGGAGCA
>NW_015624203.1:533614-534243 GCF_001515625.1 Sinocyclocheilus rhinocerous | reverse complement strand
TGAGAAGGGTCTGGCTGCAGACTTGCACTCTCAGACACTTGCGCTTCCGCTAGCGACGTCACTTGCAGTTTTTATTTTTTATTTTGTTCTATTTATTGATTACTTTTTGTTTGAATCTCTCAACATTTTACAACAGTAGCCAGGTGGTGAAGACAAGACAAAAGAAACTAAATTACGAAGTCACTTGCAATCGCCACACTCTCGGATACCTGCAACGTCACTTGCAATCGACACAAATCGTGCGTGTTAACAACGGAGACAAGAAGCTGTGGTGGTGATTAAACGATTAAAACTAATTTTGTACTGTAACGTACAGGGTCCTGCAAGAAAAAGACAAGACCCGCAAATCCGTGGCCACAGAACAGCAGAATATGAACGCAATGCACAAAGTCTCTCATTAAGCATTTTCCTCCTGTAGAAAAACATAAACACTTAACATGGCTTAATGTATTAAGATGCTATTAAAATATCAAATTAAATATACAATTTATTAATATAATGAATATGTATATAGTATTTTCCTCCCACACCGCAAAACGTGGCATAATGTGGCATAATGGACTAAAAAGGCCAAACTCAGTATGCTCCTCTACATTATTAATATACATAACTAATATGTACAGGCAAGC
>NW_015624203.1:501031-533153 GCF_001515625.1 Sinocyclocheilus rhinocerous | reverse complement strand
ATGTATCTTAATACATTAAGCCATGTTAAGTGTTTATGTTTTTCTACAGGAGGAAAACGCTTAACGAGAGACTTTGTGCATTGCGTTCATATTCTGCTGTTCTGTAGCCACGGATTTGCGGGTCTTGTCTTTTTCTTGCAGGACCCTGTACGTTACAGTATAAAATTAGTTTTAATCGTTTAATCACCACCACAGCTTCTTGTCTCCATTGGCAACACGCACGATTTGTGTCGATTGCAAGTGATGTCGCAGGTATCCGAGAGTGTGGCGATTGCAAGTGACATTGTAAGTTAGTTTCTTTTTTCTTGTCTTCACCACCTGGCTACTGTTGTAAAATGTTGAGAGATTCAAACAAAAAGTAATCAATAAATAGAACAAAATAAAAAATAAAAAAGAATGCAAGTGACGTCGCTAGCGGAAGCGCAAGTATCTGAGAGTACAAGTGCAAGGCTGCAGCCAGACCCTTCTCATAGAGGCGGAACTATCATCCATGTATGATTAGAAACAGTTGGTGGCGGTATGTGCCTATGGTGCGGAATACGCCAAAAAAATTCCAAAGAAGAAGAAGAAGAAGAAGCAGAAGACATCCATGTAGCAGGCGGCGGTGTGGCACAATTGTACGCTGCACTATTTACCAGAAGAAGAAGGTCATCATTCTGTCATATGGAGAATAGTTTGTTTTTATTTATGTGTACAATCATCGTTTTCCTATTAATGATATCAGATTTATCTGACAAGATTTTATAGATATAAGCAGGACGCAAAACGTAGCTCACGGTAAGTTTGGTATTTTGTCGTTTGTTCTGTGATACAATGAGCCTGTCTGTTTGCTTCTAGCCAGTCACATTGACAGCAGGTTAATCAGAGCAAAAGTACCAAATTCTGAAGCTGGAGGTTTGCATTCATTTTTTTTGTATTTGTTTCGCCTGAAATGTACAGCAGAGTGTTCAATGACATTTTTGATTAAAAAAAACAGTTTATACTAATAAAATATACTCTCTCTCTCTCGCTCTCTCTCTCAGTCTTTCTCTCTCTCTCTCTCTCTCTCTCATAAACGTATGCTTTTTTTTTTTTTATATATTCCGAGGCACAAGGATACCTTAGTCCTCATCTTTTTATGAATCAGTAAAGCATATAGTAGATAAATATTAAAATGTTTTTGACTATGTCTGAAATTTCATACAGTGTAAATTTTTTTTTTTTAGATTTTTATGAATAACAGGCATTTAATTTCTCCATAATTTTCTGCAGGTGCATACTCTGTGTGGAATAATATTTTTCCACTGTAACCCATACCTTTGTTTGTTCAAGCTGTTCTTGGTTTGTTTTTTCATTAAAATTCTCACAGAATTTGAGCTGTCAAAAAATGGAGGGGTTTATGCATCACTGTCATCGCAAGCTCCCAACCCTCCTGTCCAGGACTCTCTTCAAAGCTTTAAAGAGAAGCTACATCAGCTGTACCATCCACACTTCTCCTCTCGTCTCTGTTCCTTCCAAACCAACCATTCCACCACCACTCGTGTCTCGCCTCTTCCAGCCGTCCAACTTCCGGGAAGGTCAGGAGGGAGGAGACATGACATGCCGCAGCCAGAGACTGATGCTGCAGACAGGGCTTATCCATCCCTCCAACCCTGGCTGCTTCTATTACTTACCAGTCGCTCTGAGGTCCATGGAGAAGCTGGTTCGGCTCATTGATGAAGAGATGCATGCGATCGGAGGGCAAAAAATTGACATGCCGGCATTGTGCAGTGCAGAACTCTGGAAGAAGAGTGGCCGCTGGGAGCTTATGGGGAAAGAGATGTTCAGGTTACTTGATCGGCACAATGCTGAATACTGCCTCGGACCGACTCATGAAGAAGCAGTCACAGAGCTTTTTGCTTCCCAGACGACAATATCCTACAGGAAGCTGCCACTTCTGCTGTACCAGGTATTAAAAATGGCCTTCGCTGATGCTTATGTTAAAAATAGGGCTCAATGCTAAGGATTTTTCAGATTTAGGTTGAAATTTTTACTTGCCTAGTCAAAATTCCCACAAAAAATAAAATGAAAAAATAGTTATTGTTTTTTGACACATGTAACTAACATGTATTCTAATATATAAGGTTATGACACCAACATTTTAGATAGCATTGAAATTTCACAATTTCAATACCACAACAAAAACTACTAGCCTAACTAATATTAAGTTAATAAATTATAAAAAAACAATTAAAAAGTCAGTATTAAAATAAGAACAAATAAACAAATTACAAGCAATAGCACAAATAAATACAATAGAACCAATAAAAACATACTTGCCAAGATTGGCATTTTGACATAATTTAGTGTATATTTGTTTGTTCAAAAGCAAGAAGATGCAAAATAGTACTCAATTCGGTATTTGCATGCTGTCTGGGTAAACTTTTGTAACGATGTGGCAATTGTCCAAATGGGCCAGTAGCAATTCCGTCAACTGTCCCGAGTATCTTTCATTTAATTTTTCCTAGGCCATCAAGCAGTCCTTATTGTCAAGCCCTGACTACTGTTTTAAAGATTCTTTCGTGTAGGTCTGTTATGTATTTATGTAGATAACATGGTTATGCCTTGCAGGTAACGCGCAAATTCCGTGATGAACAGAAGCCGAAGTTTGGGCTCCTACGTGGCCGGGAATTCTACATGAAAGACATGTATTCATTTGACATTAATGAAGAGGCGGCTCTTCAAACATACCACTCTGTGTGTCAATCCTATGGACGGATATTTGACCGACTGGGCTTGAAGTGGGTGCAGGTACAAGCTGCCACCGGCAACATAGGAGGCACACTTTCTCATGAGTTTCAGCTGCCTGCAGACATTGGCGAAGACCAGTTACTTGTTTGTGGGAACTGTGGCTTCTCTGCCAACATTGAAACCATGGAACAAGGGCAGACTGAGTGCTCACAGTGCCAATCGGGCACACTGACTGAATCCAAAGGCATCGAAGTGGGGCACACTTTTTACCTCGGTGCAAAATATTCACAGGCGTTTAAGGCCCTGTTCGTTAATGCATCCAATGTGCCCGCAGTGGCTGAGATGGGGTGTTTTGGACTTGGTGTCACTCGAATACTTGCCGCTTCTATAGAGGTGATGTCATCTGAGGATGCTATTCACTGGCCTGGGTTGATCGCTCCTTATCAAGTGTGTGTCCTGCCACCTAAAAAGGGCAGCAAAGCAAATGAAGCCACACTAGTGGCTGAGAAACTGTCTCAAAGCTTGGGAAACAGTCTACCCAACTTGAGAGGAGAGGTGGTACTGGATGACAGGGTTCAGATGACCATTGGAAAACGACTGAAGGATGCAAAAGTTTTAGGATATCCATATGTGGTAGTGGTAGGACAGAAAGCTCTGGAGGATCTGCCCAGCTTTGAGGTGATTTGTCAGCAGAGTGGAGAGACCATGTTCCTTAGTAAAGAGGGCCTAGTGGATCTTTTAAGTAAAGCTGAAACTATCTAATCTATTAAAGTTTAATAAAGTTTTTGTGTACACTTTACAGGCTACTGATGTTCAGGAGAATTCAATCATAGCTTGTGTCTGTAATAAATGTTTGAGATGTGGAAATCCCTGTAATGCTATAACAAGGAAATATTGATAATAAAATGGGTTTGTTTGTAATATTTTTGTCATTTTGTTCTTGTCAATATAGAGCCACCAAGATTCACTAAGTATGATTTAATTTAGTATAATTTAAAGCATTGGTAAAAGAAAAAAACAGAGATGAACTCAGTAATGACATGTTATCAGCTAGTTAAGATAAGTGTTAAGATAAGCGCCAAATTCTTTAATGGAAAGTAGCTAAAGCCTGTTCGAAAAGTGCTTGATGTCATATGCTAATAAGCATATTTAATACATTGTCACATCAATTTTCATTCTGCCTGCTGTCAGCCCTTTACATCTGTTTGCTTCTTTTCTACTCTCTGTGCTCATATACTGTATTCTACTAGTCAAATCCCCCCCCCAAAAAGCTGTTTGCATTTACAATTGATTTATTGTTTTTTATTTTTTCGGTGCAAAATGCAAAATTTTGCACTCAGTTTGTCCAAAAAGTCGCTAGATTTTTCATTGCTAAAAGGGTTTATACAGTCACTAAATATACAGCAACAAAACCGTTTAGTTGGCATCACTGATGTGATTTAAATATGGCTGGGGTTTGTAGCGTAAAAACGTACTGTACATTTCCCATTTCCTCTTCATCAGATGATACTGATTTTCAAATCAGTATGAGCACTTAATAAAAATGGCCAAAAGTTCTCAAATTATTCCTTTTGATAGGACATTTTACTGATATTTCCATTACCTTCTTTATTTTTGTGAGGGAAATTTTCATTTTTATCTGGGAGAGTTTTGTCATTTTAACTCTCATAGAACAGGAATTCTGACATGTACATCTGGTGCAGAAGCCAATATGCCATGCCTTTCTAAGATTGATTTCAATTTGATTGAAATACATGGTCAATTAAATATTTGATCAACACTTGAATTTATACCTTCTTAATTACAAAGTCTTTTAATTTCCTTGAAAGATGTCATTATCCTTGGTATCATTAGACATAAAGTAGCTTTTTGTTTTACTCCAGACCAGCTGGTGGCAGTAATGCGTCTCACGTGTGTCTGTCAAGCAGCACAGGAACAACTGCTTGCTAAGGCCATGTGGTTCTTTGCTACAATTTTTTCACAATTGTTATTTTGGAGTTTTTTGTTTAGCTCCTAATAGCGGATACTCATTGAGCACTGTAACGTTTTAAGATATATGCAGTACCCCATTAATTTACGTGGGATATAGTACAGAATTAATTTCTAAAAAACGATGGCTGCACCAGCGCAAGGCGAAGACAGTGACGATACCATGGAGGAATTTATGGAGACGTTTAAAACACAGAAATACAAAAACGCGTTTAATGAAAGCAACTGGGAGGAGGTGAGAACTGTCACATTAGTAAAGTGCACTGGCAACAATATGTCACTACTGGTGAACATGAACAGGTTGACGTTCAAGCAGTGTGCTGTAACATTGCATTTGGCTGTCACCGCTTGTTATTCTATATAAATACGCGTTTGAAATCTTGCAGGAGTTTAATAAGGTGCCCATGTTTATGAAGACAGCCCCAGAAAACATAGACCCAGAGAAACACCCTGATCTCGCCTGCATTCAGTCTATTATCCATGATGATGACAGAACACCTGAAGGTGTGCGGAGCACTTTATTTCTTACATTCTCGTTGTTTTGATTGTTTCTTCATGTAAGCAACGTACCTCCCTCAAATGACAATTGAATACATTACAACTGAACCTTTTCTTTTTCTTCAGAGAAAGCCAGAGTTCTAAAGGATGAGGGGAATGAGTACTTTATGGAGAAGAATTATAAGAAAGCTGTAGTGTCTTACACCGAAGGACTGAAAAAGAACTGTATGGATATTGAACTCAATGCGATTTTGTACACCAACCGTGCAGCTGCACATTTCCATTTAGGTACAGTCACTATTCCCCAAACACACACAGGTCTATGTTAAAGTTGCCTTGCAAATGTCTCAGAAAGAATAATTAAGTTTTTCCTTTTTGATGTATGCAATTAACTATTTCCTCCAGGAAATATGCGTTCGGCTTTGAATGATGCCACAGCTGCAAAGAAACTGAAGCCAGACCACATTAAAGCCATAATCAGAGGTGAGTTGTGTATAGTTCTTAGAAAACAATTGTTTTTTTTTGTACAGAAAATAAATATGTACAAACTACATATATATATCTGTGTAATTTTTTTTGTGTATGTATTTAGGTGCACAGTGCTCAATGGAGCTGCGTAATTATGCAGGAGCATTGCAATGGTGTGATGAAGGTCTCAGGCTGCTTCCCACAGACAACAAACTACAGGAGCTGAGAGCCACAGCAGATAAACAGAAGGTAGAAAGGCCTGACAGGAAGATGTTGTTTTGGGTGAACTAATCCTTTAAATCCAGAATGGGTCACCCCAAAATGAAAATTTGCTGAAAATGTATTCCCCCTCAGGCCATCCGAGATGTAGATGAGTTTGTTTCCTCATCAGAACATGTTTGGAGAAATATAGCATTACATCCACCAGTTGATCTGGTGATCTGCAGTGAATGGGTGCCGTCAGAATGAGTCCAAACGGCTGATAAAAACATCACAATAAGCCACAAGTAATCCGCACCACAGTGCATCAATCTTGTGAAGTCTAAAGCTGTGTGTTTGTATTTAAAAAAATATTTTTTATTTTTTTTTAAACCGTATCTTCTGGCCAACATATCAGTTCATAACCCATAATAACACTTCCTCCAGTGAAAAAGTCCATCCCCTGTTATCCTCTCACATCAAAATCCACTGGCATATTTGTTTAGAACTGTTTTGTTTCGCTTGCAAACAGTGCTTGATTTGGGCATATTTCTCTCCTGATTCAGACAAGACAAATTTTTCACTGGAGAAGGCAATATTGTGGATAGAGGACTCATATTTTAACAGTCGAAACAGTTTGAAATTAAAAAACGTCTTAAGGATGGACTTGTTTATTGCAAACACGCAACTTTTCACTTTACAAGTCATAAATTGATGGCCTGGAGTTGTGTGGATTACTTTTCGATTATTGTGATGCTTTTATCACCTGTTTGGACTCTCATTCTGAAGGCACCCATTCACTGCAGAGGATCCATTGGTAAGAGATGTAATGCTGATTTATCCAAATCTGTTCCAATAAAGAAACAAACTCCTCAAGCCATCTAAGATGGCCTGAGGGTGAGTAAAATTTAAGCAATTTTTCATTTTTGGGTGAACTATTCCTTTAAAGCATTTAAGAATTTACAGAATTAATGTGATAAAGTGATTGTAATGTAAACATATTAATATTAAATTCCAGTTATTATAATTAAACTCTTAATTTTATTTGTTTGTAATTGTAAATTACCATCTTATTATTTGCAAATTTACTTATTCTTTCACTACCCAACTGTCTACATTTTTGTTTTATTTCAATCTCATTTGTTTTTTGCTGTGTGCTCCTGTGTTTAATGTATTTGTATTGTAGAGGGAAGCTGACAGAGATGCCAGAAAGGCAAAGGTTAAAGCGAAGAAGGAGCAGAATGAGAAAGAAGCATTGTTAGCTGCCATTAAGGTACTGAAGATGCAAAGTTTAATTATAAAAGTATTTTTTTAATACTGAGTTTTAAAAGAGTAAAATCTTTAATGGCTGTTTTTTACTTAGGAGCGTGGCATTAAACTTCTGAAGACCGAACCCTCTCAAAACAGGGGTTCGGACAGAGAGGATGATGATGGTGATGGAGGTGCATCAAGAGCCCTGGCTGATCTGGAGCTTGATGGAATCGGCTCGCAGGAAGCCACAGGAGCTCGTGTTTATATGGATGAGCAGGGAGTCCTTCACTGGCCAGTGCTGTTCCTCTACCCTGAGCACAGCCAGACGGACTTCATATCTGCTTTCTGCGAGAACTCCAGGTTTGTTAAAGAGTCATTATCAAAATGTGTATCCTTTATTAGGAAGGGAGGCCTAAATATTAAATTGCTTCTGGAATTTGATGTATTCTTTAAATTGAAAATCTGCATATAGATTTGATTTTTATAATCACTCATTTTGTGTTGTTCAGCTTCATGGACCATTTGGCAGTTATGTTTGGTGAAGAGCTTCCCCCCTGGGATTCAGAAAGAAAATATCAGCCTCAAAATCTACAGGTCGGTATACAAAGAAATCTACAGAGACAAAAAGAACACCACTGGTGGACACCTTTTTGATCCATACCCATCCTCTGATGCTAGAATTTAAATTAAATGTGATTCCAAGATTCCAAACGTTTTTTTTTTTTCCAGCTGTTTCTTGAGAATCCTGAAAAAGGAAACTTTTATCAAGTTGATCTTGAAAAGTCACTTCTTAACATTCTTCAGCACCAAAGGTATTTCAGAGGAATTTCTTCTAAGTAGTTTTATCACTGCTTGAATAGGTCTCTGATGTTTTTCTCTATATATTTTGTTCTTTCCAGGTGCTCTGTGAAGGCAGGGACACCGAGTTTCATTGTGCTGGTATCAGGCTCGCCATTCTCTAAGCAGTTTTTATCAGAAAAAAAGGTCCAGAGATTGAAATGATGTTCTGCTTGCACCTTAAAAGACTTTAAATGCCTTGACTATAAATCACCCTCCTGCTATTAAGGACATTTCTGCTCACCCCACCCCTTGAGAAAACTCAAAAAGATTGAGGCAGAACTTTGAAGTGGATTTCTTTTGTGGCAACGTCAATGATTCACCTTAAAAGCATGTACCATCCCAACCCCCAATCAGTTTCGAGGGGGAAAATTTTCAGATTATTTTTAGATATTGCAGTATTTAACTCTGCATTTTTACCATTGCTCATGTCGTTCCAAACCGGTATGACTTAATTTCTTCAGCGGAACACAAGAAAATATTAACATTTGAGACCTTTGTCTTCCATTTGTATTGACAGAAAACAATGAGACATTTCTTAAAATATCTTTCATGTACCACAGAAGAAGGTGAGTCATATGGTTTTGAAATGTGATGAGGGTGAATAAATGACAACACAAGTCATTTTTAGGTGGAGTATTGCTTTAAGAAAGCTTTCTGTTATGATAAAATAAACTAGACTCAAAGATGTTATAGCCTTTCAGACAACATTAATAACCAGTGCTGGACTGATTTATTGTTTACTGTTTAATGCAGACCTCATTTACTGAGCTTTAATTCAACCACATAAAACAATCTGATTTAAATAAAAATATATTCATGATGAAATTGAGTTGCCATATGGTTCCAATAAGCCGTACTTTTATGATATTTATAATGACATTTTTTATTACAAGAGATATTAGCACAATTTAAATTAGGCTTTTGTTATTGACAGCAGCATTCAAGCTGACATGAACCACACATTTGTGTAAAACTTGTGTTGTCCAGCGTGATTTGAGAATGTTGAGAGGTTCACATGATCAATTTCACAAATTTGCTTATTTTATTAGTGACCCAGAAATGGTGCAGTATTTATTCAATGTTTTAATCAAAAGTTTTTATTTTATTTTTAAAATCCTATTTTATAAATGTAAAAAAAAAAAAGTCCCAGGTTTTCAATGTGGTCTCAGGCTTGTGAACCCCATAGTACATCTCCAGGCTTAAACAGTTACTCCTTGTTTAACTGGCTCTTTATGCTTTTTGGCATGTGCTAGAGGGAAAACAATGCCATGAAGACAACAATCCAAAACAACTTTTTGGACTTTAACACCATAGTAATACATTTAGAATTTTAGAACACATTTCCCTTGTCCATCGCTCAGCATTACCAAAAGTGAATACCTCTATTTGAAATGAGTAGCTTTATTGTTAATTCCGCTCTTAACATGCATAACTCATGGACATCACATAATTGCCCATCAGAACATTATCTGGAGTCCCTTCCCATTGTTCCACAGACTCTTTCAAATAGACATGGACCTTCCCATTGAGAACCTTTTCCCTTGTGGCTGTATGCTCTTCAGCAACTTTCTGACCACTTCCAACCTCCCCTTCCTCACCAGATCTTTTGAGAGCTCTGTCACCTCATCTGTGTGTGCTCGGCACAGAGCCTTCAACTCAGTCTGAACAACATTTGCTCCATATCGCTCTTCCGCCTGCTTTAAACATTCCTCTAATTGGATAATAGCATGACCTGTGTCGTTCCCGCTCTGGGTGAAGCTCACTAGAATAGCCTGTAGCATGCAGCGCAGGACTGCCGTGTCTTGGATGCTGGGAGGTTCCAGTTCAAGTGCTTTCCTAAAACAGTCAATGGCGTTCTGCTCCTCTCCTTTCAGCAGCAGGCAGCGACCCCGCAGGAGCTGTAGTTTAGAGATTGTAGAGCCCAGAGGACACTGCAGAGCTCTAGCTAGACTGACCAGGGCCTGGTTTATCGCCATCTCATCGACCAACAGGCTCTCCTGCAGGGCGTCCACACCCATGTAGTAGTAAACCTGAGAGAAGGGGAGAGATGAAGGCTCTTAAATTATTAACTATATTAGTAGTAGTTAAACCATATACATATACAAGGCTGCATTTATTTGATGCAGTAAAAACTGTAATACTGTGAAATGTGTTCTAATATGGTGATTTGTTGCTCAAGAAACTTTATTCATCAAGTATTATTTATCAAATTGATAAAAAGTGATAGTAAAGATAATAAAGCCTTATTTAGCATAAGGGACTTATTCCAAACTTTTGACCATAGTGTATGTTTTATGCACTCATAACTACCTGACCCATCTCCAAATGAGTCCTCAAGCAGGGTCGCACAGCCAGAACACGTTCTAGGTCAGCACGGGCCTCTTTCAGAATCTGACGGTCAGGAATGCCACCTTGGCCACACTTTGCTTTATCAAGATCTTTTGCATATATGGTAACACCAAGCTGGAGAAAAAGTTTCAGATGGCAAAGAATACAAATTTTGAGGAACATTAAAACTATTAAAAACAAGATTAGGAAAAGAAAAAAAAAATAGTGGGAAGAAATTAAAATCAACTGGAACCAAAAATTATTTGAGTTTGTTTTAGATAATAAAACAATTGATACTGTTCAAAATAAATTTTCTGGTTGTCAAATGTTACACCTGTAGTAACTCTGCTAGGAAGGACACCTGTGTAAATGTACAGAGCCTTTAAGGGGACTTGGTGATTTAAAAAAAAAAAAATGAAATGGGAGGAAAGTTGTATTGCAATGCTTTTGTGTTCGCTCACAAATCTTTTGCACTCTCTCGCAAAAAGTATTTGTTTGCTAGAAAATACACTGAAATTGAGTTTTTCTTTCCACCTTATTTTAGTTCCATCGCAAAAGTTTTGCAAGCGAACACAGAGTGGAATACATTTTTGAGAAAAGCTTTTAAATGTTTTTTTTTCTTTTTCTTTTTCTTTCTCAGCATGTCCCTTTAGGGGCTCTGTATGAATGTGAACTCATGTAATACACTAACATTCCAGCCAATTAAAGGAAGAAGTTCTAACATAATTGTTTTTTAGATAAAATAAAACCCACACATAGTGTCCATACATTTTGGGGCAACTTTTTTCATGAGTCACAAAATGGGTGTTTCTTTATCTTTGCAGGAGCAGGTGTTTTTGTCATCCTAATTTATCCTATGGTACTATTCAAAGATAGGTTATAAAAAATAAACAAATACACCGCTAATGCAACATATTCAATGTCTGTGAATGTATTCATCTACAGGCACATGTAAAAAAACAAACAAAAAAAACTGGTAATCAAGTATTTTGCTTACCTTGGCGCGAATGCAGTATGCCTGCCAGTTGAGTTCTGCATCAGGCAGGACACTCAGGGCCATGTTACAGATACCTGTGGCCATCTCCAGTTTGCCTGACAGGAAGAACACGTTTGCTAGCCTGTTGAGTATGAATGCATCATCCGTGGCGAGCTTAATGGCCTGTGGAAATCAGCGGTGAGAACAAATCTAATCATTTAGAGCCTTTTACACTTCATTATTATTCACATAGTCATGGTATTATTAGCTTTAATGCATCAGCATGTCAATTTGTCAGCCTATGTTTAATCATATCAAACATAAGCCTAAGCACATCTTTCTAACACCTGCGTCAAGAAGTTACACAAGTTACACGTCACACCCATACATGTTGTGGCTACAGAGGAAATGTGTGCCAATAATCTCAAGACTGGAATCTGATCTATTAGCTTGACCACAATATGACATTCTACATTTTTCCAGGGCTGAAATACAGTACCGATCCGTAACATGTCAAAGGGTCAGATCCAGAGAACCCACAGTCATGGACTGACATTGGCACAGTGGAGAACTCCTCCGTCCGCTCCAGCATGAGACCAACATAACACCAGCCCATTGCTAGAAAATAGAGAAGAGATATACAAAGACATTGTCTTAATGATTCCTTGACATCTGAGATCTGCTAGAAGACACTGATAAGAGGTCATAAAAGAGCCAAGCGTGACATGTAGAAACATAAAACCGGAAAGATTGGTCTGTGTCACTGTGCCAGTGAATATATTTTTGCAGTTTTGATGCATACTAGTCTCTTTTGTATGAAGCCCCACATGACAAATTAATCATCTATTCCCACATTCCCACAAATTTGTTACCTAAATGTATTAATTCATTCCCTCATTTTTGGTAATTTGTGGTCACATTGTACAAATTTGTTCCCCCATTTTATTTAAATTGTGGCCATGGTTTAGCTATATTAAAAACAAGGGACACAATTAATACAACATGGCAACGATTTACCTAAAACGCAGGAAGAAATTAATAAGTTGTAGGGATGATTTAACTAAATCGAGGGAACTAATTAATAAAATGTAAAATTGTAAGAATAAATTCTTAATTCATGGCCACAAAGCTTCATATTTTTGTATTACACAAAGTTGCAAAAATGCAATTATGAAAATATAAACATATATATCACATTTGGAACTTCATATCCAATATTTGCCACACATTTGCATTATTTGGACACTGGATCTCGCAACTGGGAGCCTCTGAAGACTATAATCAGTCCTTGATCTATGGTATTATCTATATGAACATGGGGGCTGACTGTGTTTATTGCTGCTTTAAACATCTTTATCATATCTACTCTATGAAAATTACCTTTGAGATGTGTGTTGTCGGATTTTAGAGTCTCTGTGAGAAGCTTGAGGCCCTTGTTGAAATAGTTCAGTCTTGTGAGGTCAATGTCTATCGAATCCTTTACAATTCCATCTAACCTATTAAAACAAACAAACAAAGGTTATGATAAGTCTATTATCGTTTCAGTTCATTATAAGCAATGTCTGAGTTGCCTCAAATGCTTAGATAGGCAGTAAGATGTTTGATGATGTTAACAGGTAAATGTCAAAAATCCTTATGTAAATACCTTATGTAAATTGTTGCCATTTTGAAATACCAACTTCTTTTTTCCTCTATTGGTATCTGTCAGAAATAAAAGAGCAGAACAAAGTTAACTACACATTAAAAAAAGTATTTTAAAATAGGGTCCAATGTACTGTTTTAATAAGATATTAATATTTATTCCTTTTTAATACTTATCATTTTTAATACTCATTTTAATAATCTGATATTCTCATAAAATATTAGATAATTTGACCTTTTTATAACAAGCCAAGTTTAGTATATGTTATATCATATGGTATGACTATCCCAAAAATGTAATGATACTGTATGTACTGTATTGTACATAAGAATATGTGGTGAGCTCACCAGTTCCTCTCCATAATCGAGTGCGCGGTTGTATAACATCAGCGCGGCTGTCAGTCTCTCTTGTAAATCTTCGTCTCTCTCCAGCTCCACATCATGAGGATGTGTGTACGCCTGTTCAGCCAAGCACCGTGCTACCCTGAGCCTGCAGTCTGTCTGGTTCTCCCCCATCTCTGGCCCCATAAGGGCAGCCACACGTTCCATGCACTCCCCTTCCTCCAGCTCGCGGCCCAGGCGTTCATATACGTAACCCAGGTTGGCCCAGGCATTGAGGTTTTCTGGATCCTCTTGGCAGATGCTGCGAAAGGCCTCTTCTGCCGTCTCCAGTTCGTCTACATGGAAGGCCAGCAGGCCCAGCATATTACGCACAGCATACTGCAGTCGTCCCGTCTCAGCTTCAAGCTCAGCCCTGAGGCTCTCGCATTTGAGCTGGGTGTCCCGGTGCCGAAGGGTGACTGGTCCATTGGGTTCACCGTTCAAATTCAGCTCCAAATGAAAGTGGCCAGGGATGTAGGCCATCCCCTCAATCAGAGACTCAATGTCTTCTTCTGTGCTGTCCTCCATTGTCCCCACACACTTACTGACAATGCCTGACTAAGACAGAACAACTTATATGTGGGACAAGAAATACAGGTTTGAAGAGGAGGAGAAATGAGACATGAGTAAGGAAAGATGGTAATCGTGTGCTTTCTTGCTTCCTGTAACAGGTTTCTCCACCCCGACACTGTGGTTTTTACATTAACTATGGTAATTTCAAAGGACAACATGGGTGTTTGCTTCAGGAACTGTGTAAAGAATGAGTCTTACATTCTGAATTTGAGTGACACACCTTGGTATCATGTAGGGTTTGCCATAGCCATGAATTGGCAAAACAGAACACCATTTTAAATACTGCCAGTTGTGAAAGAAATCATGCAATCCTCTGCATGTAAGATAACATTTAAAATGCACTATGTAACTCTGTTGTTATTTCACAGCTTCCTGATCTGTGTTTGGGTGAAAAAAGTTCTTAGGAGTAAGACAAATGTCACCAGACATGAGGGAGTTCATGTGTTCTGATGAGCATTTTGATAAAGATTTCCTTTATCATAATTATCTGAGTGCTGAGTTGATCTGAACTGGTTTGAGTGCTCTCAGATATGAATAATTATTATCAGAACTGTAAACTTCAACTCCTCCTGTTGTCATTAGACCTTAAAGGGTTTTATATATATATATATATATATATATTCATTTTAAAGTAATTTACATGTTATTTTTTAATGACATACATAAACTGTAAACCGTATTAAGCAGGTTTATGATGCTTTCAGTGAAAGATTTATTAATATGTCGCAGTGAGTCATTTTTTTAATATATGAAAAAATTATCTTGATCTTTTTAAGCAATTCTACATAAAAGTCTCAGTTTTAATAAGTCAGTTGATTTTCTTTTTAGGTGCAATTTCCATCATGAACACTAGGATGAATCCTTTCTTTAAATATAGAGAAAACAAAGAGACAACAGTGACATGCATAGGAATTGTGGGTCTTAGATCATGGAAAAATCTTTTTGCATCATCCAAGTAATCCATACATGAAAACAGGTTGATAAAAATGAATTTCCCAATGTTGTTCATCGTCTTTGTCAAAAATATCTTCAGAGCCATGACACAGTATCTTTAAGCAGATGCATATAGCCTAGATGTCATTTAAATTTTTAAATATTTACATATTACCATCTGGCTGGTAATAGGTTCATATCATGACAAAAGAACTTTCAAGGTGGAGTCAGTGCTATATATTAAGCTCCCATTTTAAAGTACATGAATGAACAGTGACACTTTACCTCAGACTGGAAATATGGGTCTGTTGTGTGAGATTGTTCTCCTCACGCGCCTGTTCTGTTTTTGTCCATGATGATTATAACAGAGGGGGATCCTCTTTGTGCAGCCAGCAGATGTTTAATGATGTCATCTTGCAGTGCTATATATTAAGCTCCCATTTTAAAGTACATGAATGAACAGTGACACTTTACCTCAGACTGGAAATATGGGTCTGTTGTGTGAGATTGTTCTCCTCACGCGCCTGTTCTGTTTTTGTCCATGATAACAGAGGGGGATCCTCTTTGTGCAGCCAGCAGATGTTTAATGATGTCATCTTGACATGGTCTTGGCCCTGAGAGAACATAAGTGAGACACAGGGCAGAATAAGGACTCATAATTCTTGTGTAAATCTGCATTTAATTTCTATATGTAACTACACACAAAACAGACTAAGCATATCAGCCATGTGGTAATATGGACCACAGACCACAACTTTTTTTCATTAGTATGGAAACATATAGTGACGACTCACCATTTACTGTTCTGACTTTACAGTGTCCTTGTTACATGTGCTTACTATATTAATAACAGTAAATTATTCATAATTACTTGCAACTAACGCTAACCAAGTAGCTACATGTTGTTAATTTATATTACTCAGTACTTAAATGTATAATTACACTGTAACAAGGACACCTTAAATAAAGTGTAACCACGATTAATTATATAATTGCATGTGATATATAGGTATAACAAGGACTGTTTTATAAAGTAGACCTATTTAACTTGTGGGAGTGAATTGCTCATTTCGTCGGTCGCGTTTACTCCGTTATTTACGGCAGTGAACTTCTGCGCTCCGCTCGCTGTCATGCAGGTGGAATTCAGATCAGCCGTGTGATTCAAGCACATCAGGACAGACATTCAGTTTGAAGAGAGCTCCTGTCCAAACCTGACTTCAGCTCCGAGCATCACATCCACAGTTTACCTCATCACGGTCACGGCATCATCAGCACAGCCGAGGAGTTTGAACAGCACGCAGATCGGATACATTTGAACGACGAATCTTCAGAGAGACTCGCATCATGCTCAGGTGGTCTGTCTTTCCCACTGAAGGAGATCATATAGGCTGCATTTGGGAAAGGAAACAGTCGTGTGAATGTTTAGAATAATAATCAGGTATGTCACTCTCATGTGTGATGATGAGCTCAGCTCAGTTAACGCATGTGACGTGTTGTTGTTGTTTTATTTTATTTTATTTTGGATCAGACATATCAGTTATATCTTTACAAATAATCACAGGGTGTTGCGTAAGATTTTTTTTAGGCATAATACTGTATATCAGTGCTAATCATAACTTAGTCAAGGAGCTACATTTTTGAATCCAGAGCAATAAGCATTTCCTTTCTTTTTTCCCTCTTTTCTTTTAAATAGATAATTTTTATAATCATGGAGGAGAGCACTATGTGTGAATCAGTCCCAGATTTAAAGGATCTGGAGTTGAAAGTTGGGAGAAAGACCCCAGAGGGGCTCTTGAAGTGGATGAGAGAGGAGCACAAAATGATCTCTCATCATCAGACTGACAATAATGAGACTGAGAAGAAGGGCCTGGATGAGAAGATCCGAAAACTTAAAATGGAGATGGTAAGAGCCAATCCTACATCTCGATTGCTACTAAATTAATAAATCCATTTCATTTACTTCCATCAAATTTATTCTTATGGTTATCGATTTCTAAACTTGTATTTGATAACCTCACATTTATACTCTATATCTTAAAATTCACTCTGCATAAAATGAATGAAGGGTGTGACAACAGTCAACAAAAAAAAATGTGTGTATGTGCTAGTTATATAAATGTGTGTGGATGACTCTCATAGCAGATACGCTACACAGTGAGTTTGTTTTCTCCTTTTTGATGAAGAATAAAGCCTCTGGCTTTTTTGATTCCTTGTTTTTTCTGTCACATATCCATAAAAAATTCCAGTGTAAAGTTCTTATATACTGATTATGATTGTATCTTTTCATAACATAACTCTCAAGAAGAAGCCTGCAGCATGTTGTTGTTTTCTCATTTTGAAGGGTCCCAAACCACATTCCACAAACCAAATCATCCAGAAGCAAAATAATTTCTCACAGTATGCCAAACAGTAAATAGTGCATTGAAACAAGACCCTAAAACTGTCATACAAGCAATGATGTTTTTAATGAACAGATGAATTGCTTGCAACCACATGTCTGTGATGATGTTAAAGTGAAGGAGTGGCTTGAGTTGTGGTAAAAGAATTGCTGCTGTTTTCAGTGTTCATGCTTCATACTGTAACTTTAAACTCTTGGGGCGGATACGTCCTCGGTTGTATAAAGAATTGTTGTAGTTAGGGAAATGAGCTTGTTTCACTGTGGAATGCAGAGCCATTAAGCAAATGGACCCTGATGTTGTTGCTATGGTGTTCTTTACTGAGTGGGAGACTTTGTAAAAGGCCCCAAAGCTTTCATGGATTATGCTACTGCCAGTTGCATTTCTGATTTTTGGAAAGCAGTGTTATTAATTTGCTGAGGATACCTCTGTGATGATCTTAACATGCCAGTGGTTTACTGCATCAGCCAATATCTGTGTAGACAAGCCTATATGTGGTTTCAGATAAAAAGGTGAAGGGTGCTAAAAGCAACATCTTGACATTTTTGTCTAAATATGTGTTTATTATCGGTATGCTTTGGCAAACTGTAGTTCAACAAAACAAGTAATTGTACTCTTTGTGTAAAACATCTAGAACTAAAATTGACATATGGTTTACAGGCTTGAAACGGAAATGTACAGAAATACAGAGAAGGAGATTGCAAGGTGATCCACAGAAATTAAGAGGAATATAATTCTTATAATTTTTTATTTTATTATTATGATTTACATTATTGTGATTTCAATCTAATTTCTATTTCTATGTTATATTAATCAAGTTTTATTGTCATTTTCAATATTATATACACTACCGGTCAAATCAAAAGTGACAGTAAAGACTTTTACATTGTTACAAAAAAATCTAATTTAAATAAATGCTGTTCTATTCTTTCTATTCATCAAAGAACAAAAAGTGTGTCATTATTTCCAAAAAAATATTAAGCAACAGAGTTGTTTTCAACATTAACCATTCTGAAGGATCATTTGACACTGAAGACAGGCTAAATGATCAGCTTTGCCATCACAGGAATAAATTACATTTTAAATTATATAAAAATAGAAGACAGTTATTTTCAATTGTAATGATATGATTTTTACAGTATTTTTGAACAGAGTTTGTTCAAAAATATTAAAACATTTTACCGACCCCAAACTTTTGAACGATAGTGTATTTATTCTATTGACAGCCCTGTTTTTTAACAGTTAGAAATACAAACTAAAAATGCCTAATATTTTTGTGCAATGTCTTGAACATAGGTCTTCATACATTAAAATATCTATAGCTACTTTTATATGTTTGGAAAGGAATCCCTCACAAGGGGATCATCATATTAGGCAGAGTCCATGGCATGGAAAAGTTTGAAAAGCCCTGGCAATAACTGAGTATAGTTCAAATTCATGGCAGTAAAACACTTGCAGTTGTGGTACAACATGGCTAGCGGCTTCCAGGTAATTTCACAACATAGCTTGTTCTAGAGTAGATGGGGTGTTAGAGAATTGATTTAGAGTTTCAGTGTTCTCCTGATGCCATTTCACACTGTTCCCAAATAGTCATGAGCTACAGCAAGCCAACTGTCATTGAACTTTACCACCACACTGTGATATTGTGACCCGGATTGCTGCAGTCTAGTGACAGACACACACACACACACACACACCATTCATTCACACGTAACAGTATAGTGTGAGACAGAAAAAAAAATGACTTGCATATCATTACAAAAATGATTGTTACCTGACTTTAAAACATTGGAAGTAAATGGCTAGCGGCTTCCAGGTAATTTCACAACATAGCTTGTTCTAGAGTAGATGGGGTGTTAGAGAATTGATTTAGAGTTTCAGTGTTCTCCTGATGCCATTTCACACTGTTCCCAAATAGTCATGAGCTACAGCAAGCCAACTGTCATTGAACTTTACCACCACACTGTGATATTGTGACCCGGATTGCTGCAGTCTAGTGACACACACACACACACACACACACACACCATTCATTCACACGCAACAGTATAGTGTGAGACAGAAAAAAAAATGACTTGCATATCATTACAAAAATGATTGTTACCTGACTTTAAAACATCGGAAGTAACTGGGAAATCAAACAGCTTGTTATTTATGTCACATGTGATCTGCGTGAAGATAGAATGAGAGATGTGTCCTTGATGACTTTGAGCATCTTGGCCCCCAGTGAATGCACCTCTCTCTCCCTGCCTGACACAGATGAGAAACACAGGGGATGGTGTGTGTGCTGACAGATGGAGGAAAGGGAGATGACTCTTCCAGTCTGAAAGAACGAGAGGAGAGGGGAAATGAGGGAGGGAGAAAGAGAGAAGCAGTAATGGTGAAAGGGAGAGTGGGAGGACATAGAGGTTAGGAAGGAATGCAGAGAGATAGAATGTGTCGTGCTAGATGAGAGAGAGAGAGAGCAGTGGCGTATTTCTGTTTGAGTAGAAAAAAGTTAAATGAGTACAGAAAGAGTGTAAACTGTGATGCCTTCGAAATGTGTTGCTGTTTCATTATGCACATATACATTACCGTTTAAAAGTTTTGAGTCAGAAATTTTTCGAAAGAATTTAATACGTTTATTAAGCTAGGATTCATTAAATTGATCAAAAGTGTTAAGTGTTACAAAAGATATGTATTTCAAATAAATGTTACAAAATTATTAAGCAGCACAACTGTTTTTAACATTGATAATAATAGGAAATGTTTCTTGAGCACCAAATTAGCATATTAGAATGATTTATGAAGGATCATGTGACACTGAAGACTGCAATAATGGCTGCTTAAAATTCAGCTTTGTCATCACAGGAATAAACTGCAATTTTACAATATAAAAAATAAAAACATATAATAATATTTCACAATATTACTGTTTTTATTGTATTTTTGATTCAACAAATGCAGCCTTGGTGAGCTTCTTTCAAAAACATTAAATAATCTTACCAACCCCAAACTTTTGAACTATAGTGCACCTGAAAATTAATCACTTACCCCATAAATTGATTTTCAAGAGCATTTTTTTACTTTTATAATGACGCACATTTACTGTATATTTATTGATTGAATCAATCAACTGAATGCAATTCTATATCTGAACAATTATTACATTCAATTTAACATTAAATACAGTAAAGTAGCTTTAAATAATGAACAAAAAAAATGATAGTACAATAAATATTCTGCTAGATTTTAAATAACTCACCAGTTACTATGTTGCATAGCTCTCTAATGTCTACCGTAATGGCAGAATTCCAGTTTTGAAAAGTTTGGGAGTGTTTTCTTCATTTTCACTGTTTATACAGCTGACTTAAGTTTTTAATCATCCAAAACTATCTACGGGTCACTATGGTCTCTGCAGAGGTGCGTAACTGGAATAGAATAGAATACAAAATACTAATAATAACACATGAATATCTGGTGCATTTTTGTCCCCTGTACTTTTAATTTTTAACCCTGACTGTAAAATGAGCACCATAATCATAGTTTATATGACTATGACTATCCATGTGATGGATGTGTGATACGGCAAGTTTAAATACACGCACCTTGTGTGTACTTGAACATATTCAACATAGTTTTTGGGTGAACTATTACTTTAACTGATTAGTTTGTCTAAAATTTTTATGCAGCAGCTTTACTTATTACAGTATTTCACAATGGAATGGGCAGAAATGGCAGTGTCTGTGTTTTTCACATACCTGGCTGCATGCTTAAAGCCTCCTCATCTTTGAAGGGCTTTCTTTGCATTATTGCAAAATAAACTGAATGCTGCTGTATAATATTATAATATATCTGTGCCTATTGTAACACTACTACTGAGTGATAATGTATTCCTTTTAACACGCACACAGAGCTATGGTGTGGTGTGATACTTAACAGAGCAGGACACCACAGCATGGAAAATGAGCTCTCCAGAATTCCAGGGATTAGAACACAAGACATATGAGCTTTGGTTTTAAGGAATGTGAAAATGGAATTCTTCTGGCTTTGAGAATCTCCAGTGTGAGCCTCAGACACTGGAATGTTCTCCCTAAGGAGAGTCTGTGGGTCACTGTGTGGCTCGTGTGGAAGGATGGAAGCTATATACGATTATTTCAGTGCACTGTATTGCATGGGGTTACAATGACATTGTTTTCATTTATATAGCATTTTATAAGGTCTATTTTAAGAAATAGTTCACCCAGAAATATGTCTGATAATTCGGTCATTATTTACTCATACTCATGTCATTCCAAACCCGTATGGCTTTCTTTATTTGTGAAAAACCTGGAAGGGAATATTGTCAGTGAATAATGATCTGAGCTATCATTTTGGCTTTCAAAGATATTGGACAACTTGTGTAATACTTTTATTGTACTTTTGTGCACAACACTCCACTATTTTTGAAAATAGGCTCATTTTCCAACTCCCCTAGAGTTAAACAGTTGAGTTTTACCGTTTTCGAATCCATTCAGCCGATCTCCGGGTCTGGCGGTAGCACTTTTAGCTGTAGCTTAGCATAGATCATTGAATCTGATTAGACCGTTACCATCTCGCTCAAAAATGACCAAAGAGTTTCAATATTTTTCCTATTACCTAGCTGGGGACTATTTTCAGGAATAATATAGAAAAATATAGAAACTCTTTGGTCATTTTTGAGCGAGATGCTAACGGTCTAATCAGATTCAATGATCTATGCTTAGCTACAGATAAAAGTGCTACCGCCAGACCCAGAGATCGGCTGAATGGATTCGAAAATGGTAAAACTCAACTGTTTAACTCTAGGGGAGTTGGAAAATGAGCCTATTTTCAAAAATAGTGGAGTGTTCCTTTAAGTCAGTTGTCAATAAGCAACCAGTACGTATTCCAAAATTTCTCCTTTTGTGTTTCACAGAAGAAATAAAGTCACAAGGGTTTGGGATGACATAATGACAGAATTTTCATTTATAGGTAAACTGTTCCTTTAACATTGTTGTCACTTGAACTTCTTTGGACAAACAAAATACTACGACCTCAAGGCAACCGAGTTATTTTAGTTAAACTTCTTAGAATTTGAACTGATATCCAAAGGTACCCAGTAAACAGTTATTTTAAATGGTAATAATATTTCACAGTATTTTACTGTTTTGATTTTAAAAAATGCAGCCTTGGTGAACATAAGAAACAAAAACATTTAAAAAATCCAACCCGACTCCAAACTTTTGAACAGTAGTGTTTGTTTGATTCATCCAGTTCCTAATGCATATATAGAGATGGAGTTGGGCACAGCCAGATCAGCGCTTACCACATCAATGTTAAGACAGGGAGAATATTTACGAGTGTGTTCATTAGTCTCAGCAACTCAGACTGGGTTGCCGGCATGAACCCAACCCAACCCACACCAGAGCAGAGCTGTTGCAATCTGTTCTCTGAATCTCTCTCGTCTTTTAGCCTATGTATTTACAACTTTTCCTATTTGCTGTAAAAATGCTTGTTTATCTTTGCCTTCTAAATTCAGCTCGATTTCCCCTCCCCCTCTCCGTGCCTCGTTTGTTCTTTTTGTATCCCACGCTCTCTTTTACCGAAATGGTCCCTTTTGTTTTTTTGTACTGTAATTAGTGTGGTTGACGTCAACAGTGCACTATGGCCTTTAAATTACCCAGATGACTGGATGTATAGCATAAGAGTATGCTGTCCATTTATGGCAGGCCCAGTACACTTAAACTGATTTATCCCATCCTGTTCTCAAGCTGGTCCTGAATCTATTGGCATTTAGCACATTAATCTAATAAAATAGACATCTTCCTTTTAATCAGAAATGGTCACAATTTGTGTCAAAAAGTTAAAGGGTTAGTTCACCCAAAAATGAAAATTGGCTTGTGTTTTACTCACCCTCGAAGCATCCTAGGTGTATATGACTTTATTCTTTCAGACGAATCCAGTCGGAGTTATATTAAAAATTGTCCTGGCTATTCCAAGCTCTATCATTGCAGTCAGCGGGTGTTGCAGTTGAACAGTCCACAAGTCGTCAAATAAAGTGTGCGAATTCATAACAAAACGTGCCTCATACGGCTCCGGGGGGGTGAATAAAGGCCTTGTGTAGTGAACCCATGCGTTTTTGTAAGAAAAATATCCATATTTCAAACGTAATAAACACTTTTCTCTCACTTCCCTTACGAAAAAGAAGTTTATTCAAGTGTGCTATTAGTATACTTCTTTTAAACTAAAAATAGGAAAGTATACTTTCAGTCTAATTTTTATGTACTTCTCAGACATGGGCTTTATGTACTTCTCAGAAATATACTTAAACTCAGAAATATACTTAAAATGACATTTAAGTATACTTGACATATACTTCTAAATATATTTGAGCTATACTTGTGCTCCGAGAATGTTGGGGCCGCTATTACACATCTTCTGTACAGAATTTCCACAAAAAAAAACACAAGAGAAGAAAAAACGAAACAACAGATGCTTCCACATGTATTCTAACATGATCATCAGACATAAAACAGCATCAAAACTGTGTAACGTTATGGAATAAAATGTCGACCAATGAAGAGGTAATAATGACTGTCAAGCGTTTTCTGTCATACGGGGAAGGCGTTCCGGTGGAAGGCGTATGACGTATGTGCAGCGCTTGTCTCTGAGATACGCTAGTCTCACGAGTTTGTTTATAGGAGCAAAGGAAGCAAAGTTTCCTTACTTTAGCAAAGGAAAACCAGTCTACTCTTGGTTTATATCGAACTCCTCCGACATTTTTCTTTGCAAATCTTCGGTTTGTACTTCTAATTCGTGACCGGCGTTTTGTTTTGTTCTCTCGCCTCATTCGTCACTAGTCACGCAACGCCGACGTGCTACGTCATCCGCGTATGACAGTTGGCGGAAGTGATATAAAAGTGTTTACACACCTAGGATGCTTCAAGGGTGAGTAAAACACAAGCCAATTTTCATTTTTGGGTGAACTAACCCTTTAATTAATTTGAAAATGAAAATTTTGTAATTTTCTTTCTTTCTTTCTGGTTGTTCCAAACCAGTGTGTTTCTTATTTTTCTTCTGTGCAATACAAAAGGAGAAGTTAGGCAAGGCAGAATCACAGCCTCAGTCATCATTCACTTTTACTGTATGGAAAAAAAAAAGATGTAGTGAAAATTAATGATGACTGAGAATGTCGGTTTCCATTGTGTTCCACAAAAGTAAGTAATATGAGTTTCAGAACGACTTGAGGGTAAGTAAATGAAATGACAGAATTTAACTTTTTGGGTGAACTGTTCCTTTAAGAAGCGCTGTGTGACCGTAGCTGATGGGGTGCAGACAGGGCAGTATCCGGCAGGGATTGTGGGAGCCAAAGTACTGTGGCTTTCAGAGGAAGCACTGACTATTTGATGAGCACCGTTTTATGGGCTGGAGAGCTGTTCAGTTAGTCAGAAGAGTTCAGGACTTTGTATATCATGTTACATGTGGTAAATGTCTAACTTCCTGACAAAAATGCTTTGCTGCTGCCAAATGAAGCTTCATAACATATTTCTAAAGAAATGTTTGACAGATATATGTTATAAAATGAGAATACATTACAAAAGCATGATCTAATCAAAAGTCAAAAGACCAACTAAAGAGTCAATAGCATCCATTTTTACTCTTAATTTGGCCCCAGGAAGCCCAAGAGGAAGCTAATCATGTGAATGTTGAGCATATATAACATCTATCTATCTATCTATCTATCTATCAAACTATATTGATCATTTAGGTGGATGGATACTTAATTGACTTTAATTTCATTTTTAATTCAAGCAGATTATAGTTATTAATATTCATTACCCCCAGAAGTCCATTCATTCTTTTGCTACAGTTTTACTTTTATTTAAACATTAAGTTTAGATGTGTCAGATGAAAATTGCTCAGGCTATTTGCTGTGGGAAATAGGAAGAGAAGAGTGCTTCACAGGAATGGATATTGTCAGGAAGATCTATAAATGTCAACAGCATTTACAGTAATGGACCTCCGGCTCTGCAGTCAGCACAGGACTCCAGTCATGCTTGTGAACCCCAGACTTAATACAACAATCAGCACTAATCAGAACGCATTTAGAGCATTTATTAAAGTTGTCACACTTCCTAAATGACAAAAAAGCACCACAAAGTGGCCCATACGACTATATTCCAAGTCTTTTAGAGCCATACAATAGCTTTGTGTAAGGAACAGACCAAATAACTAATTTCCTCTAGCAAATCAAATCTCATTCACATTATTTGAATATTCGCATATTCAAATTGGGCACATTGCAATGTTTTAATATATGCAAATATGCATGAGATGACAGAATTTCCATTTTTGGGTGTACTATTCCTTCGTACAGTTTTAAAAATTAAAATTTCCGAAAGAGGGTTTTCACCACGATGCAAGAGAAGAACAGTTTTGGGTTCCCTAAAGATCCTTTCAGTGAACAGTTCTTAAAAGAACCCTGATTTTCTTATTGTGAGGAACATTTTAATAATTTAAAGAACCTTTTTCTACTATGAAGAACCTTTTGTGCATGCAATGGAAAAGTTCCATGGATGTTAAAGGTTATTCATGGAACTATAGATTCCAATGAAGAAAAGTGTAGCGTGTACATTCGTTTAACTAGTTATGATTGTTGAAAAATTTCTTGATATCCATGTGTATTTCCTCTACTCAGGCTCATCTACGAGCAGCAGATGTCAAGATCTTGAACCAGTTGCTAGCACTTCATGAGGGTGGAAGAGCGTGGTGCACTCACCAGTCGCTGCAGCAGCCTGACCAGCAGCCAGTTCAGCTTAGGGGAGGGTCCCGACACCTCATGGAGGGGCAGCTGGAGCAGTCTGCAGGACCCCCATGACAAGCTGGACAACATTTCCATTGGCAGCTATCTGGACACATTAGCTGATGACCTGGATGAGTACTGCCCCTCTAGTGGAACTGATTCAATACTCTGTGCCACCCCTATGGTGACAGATGGCTCCAGAGGTACTGGAGGAGGAGTGGGAAGTTCCACTGGATCTGGAACCAGATCTCCACAAGTCAAGTCCGATGCCCCTAAAGAAGAAGCTCAGGTTTGGAATAAAGCACCGTCTGATACAGCGAGACCATACCAGCCCAACAAGACCAATGGAATCCTGGACAAAGCAGTGAAGCAAATGGTCAGACCAGATTCACCCAGGGCTTGTCTCGCTGAGAAGCTGGGGAAGAATCTGAGCCCTAAAATGAAACCCTACAAGAATGGTAAAGTTGAGTTGGAGAGCTGCAAAATGAACGGCAAAGTTCAACTGGAGTATGACGCACACTGGCGTTGGGTGCAGTCACAGGATGATGTAACGTTTTTGTGATAATATATGTAAGGAATAATAGTCAATTATTCCGCTTATACTACGGTTACCACACCGTAGTGCGAGCACGTGTGATTGCAGTAATTCCTGTGTGCTGTATAGGTACTGTATGCTAATTTCCGTTATTACAGTTAACTATGCGAAGTGATATGGAACTGTAATGCGGTCAAGAGAGCTGCCTGGAACTACGTTCGCCGTGCGTTTCCCTGAAAATAATTGCACACCTCAGAACGTTCGTCAGCCAATCAGATTCAAGCATTCAACGGCCCCGTAGTATAAGCATGATCAAGCCAAAGGTGTTGATGGGAGACTGCACTGGTTCTCTATTCACCACTGAGCTTTTGTTTGTTTGGGGGGGGGGATCCGAGTTTAAAAATCCTGAATTAATGTCAGTATACTCTTTGTCAGGTTATGTAGATGTTTATGAACGCATGTTTCAAATGTACATTTCATATAAGATCACAATCTTTTCTGTAATGGCATCTATTGATTCAGCACAACTATTTATTGAGTCAGTAATTCAGGACTTTATTGAATATGTCAGTAGATTCATTTCATTTAAATTATGTAGTTTCGATTTGTGCTTAGATTATTTTAAAACAGTTCTCAGAAACAAGCTATTTCATCAATATCTTTTTTTTTTTTTTGCATACTACCATATTTTTTATAATTCATTAATTGTTTTTAAAATAAGTCTCTTCTGCTCACCAAGGCTGCATTTATTTGATCAAAATACGTTAAAAACAGTAATATTGTGAACTATTATTACAGTTGAAAGTAACCGTTTTCTATTTCAATATATTTTAAAATGCATTTATTTATGTGATTGCAAAGCTGAATTGTAATATTAATGCTTAATATTTTTGTGGAAACCATGATGCATTTGTTCAGGATTCTTTGATGAATAGAAAGTAAAAAAATCAAGCATTTATTTGAAATTGAAACGATTTGTAACATGACAAATGTCTTTACTGACACTTTTGATCAATTTAATGCATCCTTGCTTAACAAACTAATTTATTTCAAAAGAGTGCACAAATGCTCACATTTTACATTTCCTTAATATTTTAAAGTGGACCAAAGTTTGTTTAGCTTAAACAATCCAAAAGCTTGAAACCACAGCAACTTATTTTGTTAAAATCAGATTGAAAAGATTTTTTTTACTGTCTGGCCATTTTGTTTGTCCTTTCTGCTGATTACAATATGGACAAAATTAAGTGCAGCATTTGCTCTTAAACTGTAGGGAATGTTTAAATCATGCTCCATTTTACTACCAAAGTCTTAAATCACCTCAGAGGGTGTTCCTTTGAGTTAACATTTAAAGGTCAAAGAATAAATCCATTCTGAATACCAAGCATGTTCCCATCTGTTACAATGTGACCCTGAGTCCAGAATCAGCAACACCCTTGAGTTGCCTTTGACAATTAATTATACAATCAGAATGCCATTTTTACATGTATATAAATCATTTAAAAAAGCTGCTTTACTCCGTTAGAATGCTTATGTAATCAATCAGTAAAAATGCTGTATTGTCAATCTAATCAGGTAAACTGTGGGTTAGCTTTAAGTAGGATCCTGTTTTGAAGTACCAGTTCATACTGGTTCTATTGGATCACCAAATTAAATGAGCTTGGAAAACAGAAACAGGAAATTAAGGATGTCATATGGCTTATTCCACTGCACAGATCCAATAGAATAATATTGCTCATACAAACGCATGGAGACCAGTGGTTGTGCTGTGATCTTTGCATTTGTGATGTCTTTTCTTGTTATTTAAAAATGTAGCACCTAAAGTGCACTTTTAATTTAAAGTTGTTCAGATTACTAACTTTTACCAGTTAATCAAGTTCTATATGTGGTGTAATTTGGATATAATCCTGCATTGCCTATGTTTTGTATGCCAAAAGAACTGCATTGATGTAATTTGTTTTGTTTTTTGGTCTAATAGAGAAACCGAAAGTGCTATCAATATTCAGCTATTTAACATTTAGTGTATGTAATAAAACACTGTACTGTTTTTATGCATTCATCTATTTTTGTTCAGAAAAAAGAGGACTGCATTATAACAGTAACTAAACTCAGACTTTCTCTTTCCTCAAACACCCACTTTCAGTTAATAATGCCTGTGCTTATAGGAAAGGGTTTCCATGACTACTGAATATGTGTGTAATTTATGCGTGTGTGTCACTGACAAATCCCAGAAGCCACTGTGTGAAGAACTGGATTATGGCAGGAATAGATGGAGATATTGGAGTGAGATGGTGAAGATGATCAAAGATAAGGGAGCAGGTACTAAAAAATGACAAATGGATTGGTTGGAGAGAGATGAAATAAAAATATAAATGAAAACAGCAGTGGTCCTGAATCACATGCTGGCCTAGGTGAGATCAGATGAGAGGCAAACAAGTACCTACAGTGGGGTCCGAATCTCAGACCACAAGTGAAAATGCTTTGCGTAAAATTTTGGATTTTTCTAATACAGTACACAGTCTGTAAAAAATTAACATTATTTTGAATGAAAAGTGGGAAAATGTACAAAATAATTTTCAGATATCTGTTTATTTCCATGTTTAAATGAGATTTTGGCCAAACTGCATAGCTGACTTAGAGGAAATAAAAAATACAAATTATTTTAGAAGCATTTTGAATGAAAAGTGAGAAAAAATAATTCTCTATATAAAAATTGCTGTTCATTTCCAGGTTACAAGTAGAGATTGGAATACCAGATGCAGATACATAGCTGAACAAGGAGCCCAAACTGTTATTATATATAATTTTACAATAATATATGTTATACATATTTGCACAAATCTCACCAAAAAAAAAATTTTTTTTTTAAGTTGCTCCAGCTAATGAACATGCACATTCAGAGTAAACAAACCGATATTGCCTCAATGCCTCAAACTAGTTAACTGGCTCTTTCATTCTCATTTATTCAGCCATATTAAACATTATGAGTTCTCCTATTCATATTTCTTTGATTGGTCTCATGAAATGAGCAGCATATAAGCAATAGTCAAGAAATGCTGAATGTTAAAATGGAACCATCTTTTTCTTCCTTCAGTGGCAGTTAGATCATCTGAAAAACAAACAATCAGCTTTATGTTGAACGTAACTTGTTTTAAAACCTTTGAATTGGCAATTTTGGTGGTAAATACGACATTCCTCAGCACAGCGGGATGTTAAATCAGCTAATGGGTTCCAAATGAGAGATTCTTGCTTAGTTAGCATATAGCGGCTAACCCTCTGTGTTAAATGTGTTTCGTTCGTTCAAAGCAGTGTAGCCTACCTTACCACACAATAAAGCATCTCTGCACCTATAAAACTTGTTTGTGTTTAAAAAAAGCTTTCTGTGTGCTAACTGACAGCATAAATCATGAACACTTGTCAGGTGCAGTTTTGGTGGCTGTCTAGCCAAAAGAAAATGTGGGCCCTGAGTTTGATAATTGCACAAACCCATCATTGTGCATAGTGTTATTTGCGTGTGATTGTGTTTCATTCCTTAGTTTCACTATGTGTAAATCGGACTTGCAAGTGGTTTCATTATGGGCATATGGCATTTTATTTCCTAGTACTTCAGCAAAATTGTTGGCAAATATGTATACATTTGATGCCAAAGCCTGATAGAGGTTTTTCCTTCAAGTTGTTGTCTGCTATTTAAATCAGCCCACCCATTTAAAGAAATTATGTAGCCAATATTTTTGGATGGTTAAGTTGGTTGCCGTGTAGAGGAGGACAGGAAGAGCCATGTACTTATTATTATTAAATAAAAACAAAATAATATATAAAAATAAATAATAAAAACACACACATACATATACAGTGGGTACGGAAAGTATTCAGACCCCCTTAAATTTTTCACTCTTTGTTATATTGCAGCCATTTGCTAAAATCATTTAAGTTAATTTTTTTTCCTCATTAATGTACACACAGCACCCCATATTGACAGAAAAACACAGAATTGTTGACATTTTTGCAGATTTATTAAAAAAGAAAAACTGAAAAATGCTCAGTATTTAGTAGAAGCACCCATTTGATCTAATACAGCCATGAGTCTTATTGGGAAAGATGCAACAAGTTTTTCACACATGGATTTGGGGATCCTCTGCCATTCCTCCTTGCAAATCCTCTCCAGTTCTGTCAGGTTGGACGGTAAACGTTGGTGGACAGCCATTTTTAGGTCTCTCCAGAGATGCTCAATTGGGTTTAAGTCAGGGCTCTGGCTGGGCCATTCAAGAACAGTCACAGAGTTGTTGTGAAGCCACTCCTTCGTTATTTTAACTGTGTGCTTAGGGTCATTGTCTTGTTGGAAGGTAAACCTTAGTTCCAGTCTGAGGTCCTGAGCACTCTGGAGAAGGTTTTCGCCCAGGATATCCCTGTACTTGGCCGCATTCATCTTTCCCTCGATTGCAACCAGTCGTCCTGTCCCTGCAGCTGAAAAACACCCCCACAGCATGATGCTGCCACCACCATGCTTCACTGTTGGGACAGGTGATGAGCAGTGCCTGGTTTTCTCCACACATACCGCTTAGAATTAAGGCCAAAAAGTTCTATCTTGGTCTCATCAGACCAGAGAATCTTATTTCTCACCATCTCGGAGTCCTTCAGGTGTTTTTTAGCAAACTCCATGCAGGCTTTCATGTGTCTTGCACTGAGGAGAGGCTTCCGTCGAGCCACTCTGCCATAAAGCCCCGACTGGTGGAGGGCTGCAGTGATGGTTGACTTTCTACAACTTTCTCCCATCTCCCGACTGCATCTCTGGAGCTCAGCCACAGTGATCTTTGGGTTCTTCTTTACCTCTCTCACCAAGGCTCTTCTCCCCCGATAGCTCAGTTTGGCCGGACGGCCAGCTCTAGGAAGGGTTCTGGTCATCCCAAACGTCTTCCATTTAAGGATTATGGAGGCCACCGTGCTCTTAGGAACCTTAAGTGCAGCAGAAATTTTTCTGTAACCTTGGCCAGATCTGTGCCTTGCCACAATTCTGTCTCTGAGCTCTTCAGGCAGTTCCTTTGACCTCATGATTCTCATTTGCTCTGACATGCACTGTGAGCTGTAAGGTCTTATATAGACAGGTGTGTGGCTTTCCTAATCAAGTCCAATCAGTATAATCAAACACAGCTGGACTCAAATGAAGGTGTAGAACCATCTCAAGGATGATCAGAAGAAATGGACAGCACCTGAGTTAAATATATGAGAGTCACAGCAAAGGGTCTGAATACTTAAGACCATGTGATATTTCAGTTTTTCTTTTTTAATAAATCTGCAAAAATGTCAACAATTCTGTGTTTTTCTGTCAATATGGGGTGCTATGTGTACATTAATGAGGAAAAAAAATGAACTTAAATGATTTTAGCAAATGGCTGCAATATAACAAAGAGTGAAAAATTTAAGGGGGTCTGAATACTTTCCGTACCCACTGTAAATAACTTGCCCTAAGGGCAAGTTATTTGTTTTTCAATTTTTTATTTATTATTTATTTATTTTTGCCCTACGGGCAAGTTATTTATTTTTCATTGGCTCAAGTTAAAAAAATATAGATGTGAATCATTACCAAAAAAATTTTTTAATTGGATGAATGAAACATTTTTTTCAGTGTA
>NW_015624203.1:469591-498321 GCF_001515625.1 Sinocyclocheilus rhinocerous | reverse complement strand
AATGAAGTTTTTTGAAAATCTAAACAGACAGAAAGTTTCCTGTGAGGGGTAGGTTTAGGGGTAGGGTTGGTGTAGAGCAATAGAAAATACGGTCTGTACAGTAGAAAAACCATTACGCCTATGGAGAGTCCCCACAAGGATAGCTGACCAGACATGTGTGTGTGTGTGTGTGTGTGTGTTTGAAAGGAGTCTCTTATGCTCACCAAGGCTGAATTTATTTGATCAAAAAAAAAGTATAATAAAATAAAAAATTATAATGTAATTTTTATAATGTAAAATAACTATTTTCAGATAAATTTTCAAATGTAATTTATTCCTGTGATGCTACGCTGAATTTTCAGTAGCCATTAATCCAGTGTCACATGATCCTCCAGAAATCATTCTAATATGCTTATTTGGTGCTCAAGAAACATTTCTTCTTATTATAAATGTTGAAAACAGTTGTGCAGCTTAATATTTTTGTGTAAACTGTGATACACCACCATTCAAAGGTTTAGAGTAAGATTTCAAAAAAGAAGAAACATTTTTAATGCATCCTTGCTTTATTAAGTAAATTACATTTTAATAAAAATTTTTAATTGTTTAATTTTTTAGTGCATTCTACAACATCACATTTTATAGCATTATATGATATTTAATGTATAATATAATAATATATAAAATATAATGCATATTACGTATAATGTATAATATAAAATCATTTTATAAATATATTTAAAAATTATGTTTTAAGTCAGTAACAAAAAAAAAAACAACTTTTAGTAACCACGCTGTATGTCAATAGTTCAGACCTCACCTCACGCCTCCCCACTAACACACACACATGCACCCACCCCATATGTACACAATTGCATAACATCCACCACTCACCCCTACCATGCATGTATAGACTCATTTACATAACACCCCACCCCAGTAAAAGTAAAGAACTCCAGCCAGAATGACTAGCATTTACTTAAATTAATATGCAAGTCATATATCTTGTAAGCTCCTTTAAAGAGGCTTTTGACTTCTTTGGAGACCTTTGTAGGAATGATTTGCAGGCAATGCCAGTTGTTTTTCTTTGGGGAATAAGGAACATAGGAGACGATTAAAGAAACGTCCTCCTCTGTTTTCCTTCACTACCTTTGATCTACCGCCGTTTACCAGTGCCTGACCACTCCTGAAAGAAGGAGGTCTGTTCAGAGTTTTCACACATTTTCCTTGCTTGTGTTTCATTTATCCGGGGTGTCCAAAGAATTGAAGGAAATGCTTGTGGGAAATCTCTTAAGATAAAAAACAAAGTATAAAAAAGTGCTTGAAATCAACAGCAAGGAAGCAAGATCCAGTCACGCTGGGCACACATTATATTGGCTTTCTAGAATGTGCTATTGAATTAAAAACACAACACCATACTGTTCAAACGTTTCTCAGTATAATAAGATTATTTTTGTTTTTGAAAAAAAGTCTCTCATGCTCATCAAGGCTGCATTTATTTGATCAAAAAAACTATATTGTGAAATATTATTGACATATAATTACAATTTAAAATAACTGTTTTTCTATTTTTTATATATATATATTTTAAAATTGAAAAGGGTTGTGTTGCTTAACTTTTTTTTTTTTTTTGGATGAATAGAAATTTTCACTAACCACATCGGCTGTTTAAATGGCAGAGTTAGAGTACAGAGACGGTAGGATGCTGATCATATCCCAGAAGCCACTGGAGGGGCTCGGTGGGGTTTTAGCCACAGAACGTCAGCACTAGGGCTCCAAAGATCACAAAAATCGAGGGTTGGCGGAAATGAGCACCATATGATTTGTAGATAGGGTACAAATACTGGGCCCTCATGCACAGTGAGGACATTTTTACTTCATTTCACAGTGTGTAAAGAACACATTATAGATGTGGTGGGTTCAAATGATAAATGAAATATGAAGCAAACAAGATGTGTCTTTAAATGAATTGTGCAGCTGAAACAGCATTTAGTGTATAAAGGAGACTCGGAGTTGTTACACGGGAAGTCGTCACAAGGGCAACTTTTGGGGGCTTGAGCTCATAAAATATCAGGTTTTCAATCATCACACTTTAACTGTTGCATTAAGTGTTTTAATTGTTTACATTTAGCTGAAAAGTCTATAATTGTCTTTTTTAAAGGGGTCATATGATGCGATTTCAAGTTTTCCTTTCTCTTTGGAGTGTTACAAGCTGTTTGTGAATAGATAAGATCCCTAAAGTTGCAAAGACTAAAGTCTCAAACCCAAAGAGATATTCTTTATAAAAGTTAAGACTGGTCCACGCCCTCCTAAAACGCCTCGTTTAAACACGCCCCCACATGTCTACGTCACGATGTGGGAAGATTTGCATAACACCACCCAAATGTTCACGCAAAGAAAGAAGGCGTAACTTTATTGTTGCTGCCGCCATGTCGTGAAGACGCTGTGTGTTTCATTGCGAAAGCGAAACTACTTTGTTTGGTCTTCCAAAAGAGGACACGACTAGAAATCAGTGGTTAAGTTGTATTTACAACACTGTTCCAGAACAGTTAAACCCAAATATTCAGATGTGTGCAGCGCATTTTATGGATGACTGTTTCCTGATCCTGGTAGAGTAGACTACAATGCTGGTGTTCTGACAAATAATGCATCATATGACCCCTTTAATAATGGTAGGTTCTATTGTGACAACTTAGGTCAGTGTGTATTTTTCCATTTTTTCCAGCCTTCAGTTTTTGTTTTTTTTGTAGCCAAGCATTCAAGGTAAGTGTCTATTCAGAAATGGTCTTTTTATATCTAGCTAACTAACTAACTAACTAAATAAAAGAAACCTACCTTAAGCAAATGTAGTAAAACGTAACAACTACTAGTAAAAGGTAAAAACAACTAACCCAGTTGCTCTGATAAAAGCAGAAATACTTTAAGTGATTCAATCTCCTCACTAATCTGTGCAAATCATATATTTATCTGACAGCTTTGGATGAAATCGGAGCCTACATTTATTGGTGCTTACACTGATGCATATATGTGATATTTACATCATGTCATAAAACTGGCATTTCTGTAAAAGATTGATTTATTTTCAAGGATTCTTATGAGAGCTTCCAGCGTTTATTCTGTGAGAGATCACATTTGACTATGGTGTTATTGCAGGTTTTGTGCATAATGCTCAGTTTCAGATTCCATTTGTGTGCTCAGCCATAATTTTCAGAAAAGCAACCAAATGCCAGGAAAGGTTTTGGCACCTGTAGTGTGGAGTTAAATCTAGTGATTTACAGTGGCTTTGATATCTGCTACGAAATCTCATTTTCCATTGTGGTTGTCTGTTTGTGCAGCTTGGTTGAGTAGTTTTATCCTTGAGTCACTCTTGTTGATTGAAAAAGAAAGAAAGAAAGCTTTAAAAAAATGTTAGTATGGAAAATGAAATAAAAATATGTAGACTGTATCGTATTTTATATATATTCAGCCACAGTGGTCACTCAAATATTTACATAAATGAATGTGCAGCAGTGTTTTACAAACTGATAGAATTATATTGTAATAAAGCTCCAGACCCGAGGGGCTATCCAGAGCACAGAATCGCTTTAGCTGACCACATCAGTCTTTCCCTGACTGTGGCCTAACCACAGTTGGCCCTCTTTCCCTGCCGTTTTGTTCTGGCCCACAGAGAAACAACCCCATCGATGGGGAAAGTTAAACTCTGCTCTGTTTTTCTTTCAATTGTAGTCCTTCAATTTTAGTTTTTTTTGTTGTTGCAGACATTCAATGTAAGGTACTTATTCTTGCAGTCAAAATGTCTTTACATTCACACAAATTGACTATATTTAAAATATAATTTTAATATGAATTATGGCAAATATATTACATTTAGATATATTTATGTGATTTATGTGATTATAAAATTAATAATAATAATAATAATAATAATTAGTATTATTATTTTTATAGAACATTACATGAGTCCAACAGATAAATTACCTTTACTGCTATCTGTTTGACTTTCACATTCTAGTCATCTAATCATTTAAACTTAATAAAACAGAGCTAGATTTGTTGAAATGTGGGCCAAACTCTTCATCCTTTGATGTGTGCCAGTCAAAAAGGATGGCCTAAATAGAAGCCCTTCAAGCAATGTGTCTGACAGCACTTGTCCTGTGCCAGTGTGTCTGAATGGGCCTGTCCCACAACCTCTTACATTCAATTAGACAGAAACAAGTGTGCTTTGTGCAGCCTGTGCTAACAGCCAGTCTATTGCCGTCATGTTCACAGTGAACACACATTAGACACAAACTCTTGAAAGTTCTTCATCAATGCTCAAACCCTCACGCCTTCCATGTTCATGACCTGAATATCAAGCTTCAAGTCACACATACTGTATGTGGGTGCATGGGAGAATCAGTCTCTTTCTTATTGGTCTGTCTCTTTTCGGTTCCTCCTTGACTAGTGACTACTGATGCTGACAGTAGGAAGCAAGAAGCAGTAAAAAACCTTAAGGAGTCAAGGGCCAAATTTTTAACCCCCACTGGGAGCAAAACTGTGTTTGAGAGAAAATTCTGAGATAGCAAAAGAGAAAAACAGACCTATCATACATTTTAGACACAGAGTAGGAATCGTTTTCAAACATTATTTTAACTTGGAGAATTTGTTCAAAGTTTGACATATTTTCCAGCTTTATTTTTTTAATGTAATTTAATTTTGTTTTGTTTATTTGTTTCAAAGGCTATTAGTGGTGTAATTTATTAGCAACATTCTGCAGTTTTATTTATTTATTTACTTATTATATATTGCACAGTAATGACCACATGTTGGACCATTTCAACCTAGAAGCTTTCTACCTAACCTTGCCCGATAAATCAAATTGGATACTCTCGTTTATTTTTATGGCTATTATGAAATCAATGAACTATGTCCTGGGAGGTGAGGTGCCTGCTAGGAAAATGTTTATGTAGAAAGAGTTCGTGGCTATTCTCCAGATAAGCCAAGTTTCCTTGGCCTTTTCATTCCTGTAAGACTTAGAGAGAGGGACTAGGGGATCACATAAAGCCAAATAAATAATAGAAAGCTTGGCATCTGTTAATGATTCACCTATAAACAACACTTATGCCTAGCAGTAGGAAATCTGGGTAAAGAAAGTGTAAATAAAATTAAGAAAATTTGTAATATTTCCTGTTGCAATTAGAATTTACCTAAATAAATAATATGTTTGGGGGGGGGGTTCATCATGTAGCTACACTCAAATGAGATGAAGACTCGGGTCATATCAGTGGCCTTAAAAGGGACATCGGATGCAAAATTCACTTTTTATTTAGATGGTATCTGCATAAAAATGTGTCTTAGCAGTGTGTGGACACAACCACTCAACAGTTACAAAAATCCATTCACTCCTTTTTTTTTTATTCCCCCGAACAGTCTCAATATTCAAGCCGATTTGATTTTCTGAACAATGTGACGTCATATTGCTCAAGCCCCGCCCACGGTCGCTGACAGACTGTCCCATATTAGCATATCTCCGCCCTCAGCCAGTTGTATGCTGTCTGCCATTTTCTCCGCACTCGAGCAGCTGTAGCGACAACAATCTTACAAGTCTCATAAGCAATGCAGGTGTTTTGTTGGATGTAAATGTGAACATAAGAGTCTTTCTCCTGACATCAGGATGACGACGTGGATTAGCTTTGTTTTTGGTGGTAATGCGCCACCGAATACACTTAAATTCGTGTATAACATTTACTAGACTGCTTTCTGAACGAGGGACAATTCAAGGCAGGTTAAAACTCAAGGATGGATCAGTTCATGATTCAGTTGCACCTCCAGAAGAAGTAAGTCTCACACTTTATATTTTTATGGTTATTTGCAATTCGCCTTTCCTCTTCCACGGAAGCGAGGGGCGGGGTGAGCAGAGCTCATTAGCATTTAAAGAGACATGCACCAAAATGGGTCGCTGTGAACAGAGCTGTTTTTGACAAGGTTAAACTGTGTTGTTTTACACGACCATTGAGGAATTTTAATCAAAGTATGTTGCAGACAGTTCATGAAGACTGTCATCATATCAACTTGTGGAAAATGGGCATCCAGTGTCCCCTTTTAAAAAGTTGTTTTGTTTCACATGAAATGGGTCTCCTCATGAGGACTGACATGTTGAGACATGATCAGCCGAATACTAATTAAATAATTAATTAATCACAGCTGACTGTGAATAGCACATTTCTCACACTGGTAACTTTTGATTTGTTATTACTGCCGTCATGCCTCTAGATGTCAGTATTAAGTCCATCGATGATTTAATTTAAGGCATCCAGGTAGAGCAACAATAAGCCTACCAAAACATTACTAATTTTAGTAACAGAACACTAAATTAACATTAAAGGGGTCCTATTATGCTCTTTTACAAAGTCTTGATTTTGTTTTGGTGGTGTACTAGAACAGGCTCTCATACTAGGTTGTTCGAAAAACACATTATTTTTCACATATTTTACATTATTACAACACCTCTCTCCCCAGTCTGGGTTAAGGCTAGAAGGGATACGCATGGCGCTACTGGGCATGCGCACATCAATATAGCGTACTTTTTGTCACACTGTACAACAATAATGACTATTTTTTCATTATTGTAAGGGGTAGGTTTAGGGTTGGGGTAGGTGTAGACGTTAATAAAACACGATCTAAAAGGTAGAAAATTAATTTAATTGTTCCGTTTCCGGTCGGAGCTGTATCCCTTCTAGCCACAAGCCCCAGTCTGGCATGAACGGCTCGAATAGTTCCTGTAACAAATGAAGCGGATGATTGTAACCACTCTAAGTTCGTCTGCCTTGGGAAAGCTAGCGTGTCTCCGACATAGTGATAACACTCGTTGCCTTCTCTAGTGCAGCTCAACCAGGTCTCGTCCCATTCGTCGATATTTGTGATATCACAAATCCCGGAAAATATGCGTTGTAGTCCAAACGAGTCGGTCGTTGTAGTTTTTGAAAAGTGATTTCTGTTAAATAATATATCTCCTTTTGAATTGGACTTTGAGCTTTGTAACTTTGCAGACCTTTTTTTATGCTCAAACAGCAACATTACAGACTAACTAAAGTTGAAAAAGTAAAAAAGCATAATAGAACCCTTTAAGTCGTGGAATATTAATGAGCTATTAAAACACATCCCTTACGAAAATTAACCATGGTTTTATTGTAGTAAAAGTCTAGTAACCATGTTTTTTTGGGGTGTATTGATTACCATTTGTATAACCAGTTTTACTACAAATACCATGGTTCAACTATGGTTAGTGTAGCAAAACCATGGTTAATTTGTTGTTACCATGGATTAACTATAGTAACCATGTTTTTTTGGTATTATTTGTAGTAAAACCATGGCTAATTTTCATAAGGGATGACCAGTAAGCCTGAATGAGCAATGTTTGTCACCTGCTTTTCTGATATTGCTCCAAATTCATTATCTTTCCAGTTTGTTAACACCAGTCGACCACAACAAATCCTTGAAAGGACAGAGGTGACCATCTGGTATGACAGTGACAGGAACAAAAAGGACTTCATTAAATTACAACAGCAAATTCATATGCATTACTTAATTGCATTTATTGACTATTTCAGGCAACAAAGCCACTGGGGGTTTTGCAACACATGGTGTTGCAGCAGACTGAATATGGGTCATGCCTTTTAGGGTCTCTGTTGGGGATTTCTGTATAAAACAGCTTTATTGGCAGAAATAGAGAAAGATCGGCCTAGCCGTGCCGTGTATTTCAGCCTGCGTCGGCGGCTGAGCACATCATATGTTAATCTCCATGCGGTGCGGGAGGCCGTTCGTCACTCGCTCCACTGACAGGGAAGATGGAGCACGGGACTAATTAAATGCAGTACACACTGAACATATGGATAAGCTAACAAGGGACATTGATAAGGTCTGTTTACATACCAGGCTTCCTAAAATCACTCTGATTTCCTAACACAGTGGAATGCGAGGAGAATGATTGATGGAAAACAAAATACTCCCTCAACAGCTGCTTTACCCATTAAGAACACTAGATAGTAAGAGCCTTGAGTGGTTGAAAAGCTACGATTGTCCAGATATTAATTTCACCTTAGAATGAAAATAATGTCATGATTTACTCATCATTGTGTACATTACCATTTTTTAATGCTTTTGAAAAAAAGTCTTATGCTCACCAAAGCTTCATTTATTTGCTCAGAAATACAGTACAAATAGAAATAATGTGAAATATTATTACAATTTTGATTTTAATATATTTAAAAATGTAATTTATTCCTGTGTTGGCAAAATTGAATTTAGGGCTCAAGAAACATTTTTATCAATATTGAAAACAACTGTGCTGCTTCATATTTTTGTAGATGATTTTCTAATAAGTATTTTAAATAATAATAAAAAAAAAATTATGGAACAAATCAAGCAAATATTAGTTCATCTTTGTAAAATGTCAACAAGCTATTAACAACCTAGTGTAATTTCTGATATTGAGCATCATCAACAGACTACAGATTTATTTATAAATGCATTTCAGTTGACTGCTGTTGTGAGAAGCACCAATGCAATTTGATAATCACCTCTAATTTGTGGTTTTAGTAAAAAAAAAAACATCAAAGCTCTCCATGGAAATTTCTTGAATGAGAGGTTTTATGCATACGCGTAGCTTTCAAGATCATTGATTACAACAGCAGTTTTGCTCTATTTTTAAACAAACAGCACAGTCTTCCTGCTTCTAGTGTTACGATTTCCACCTCATTAATGTTCCAGATCTGATGCATTTGAACTAAACCTGCTGTGCCTCTATTTAAAGCCAGGAAATGTGCTAGAGTGGACCGGAATATTTAGCTGAAGTTAATTTAATCACCCCATGTAATGGTTCATTAATAGTCCTGCTGTTAAATATTGCATAGTGGAAAAGAAACAACATAGCAAAGGATGATGAGTAATATGTATTTAAGGATTACTGTGTGCAATTTTGTAGTCTACAACATTGTTTTTTTCCTGAAACACCACCAAAACGCATCTAAACACAGAAGCAGGTTTGAGACGCCACCTTCTGGACAATTTAGATTAAAAATATCTGGAGGAGTAGAAGCCTTTAAAGACCTAAAGATCATATTATAAACCCGACATCAGTACACTAAATGAATAAACCAAACCAACAATCATATTGATCTTGAAAGATCATTTCGCAAAATCAGCTGCACTTTCACGGTTTAATGCTTTTATCCTCATAAGAGAGGTAAACACTGCAGATGTTTTTACAGACAGCATACAAAATTATATTTGTCTGTATATTAAAAAGTACAAGTAATAATATTAATAATTTTAATAGAATAACAGCACAAGGGACAATGACAACTGCAACAAAAGTGGATCAAAAAAAGTGACATTTTAAGTAAATAACTTTAAAGAATAACAGGTAACAGAAACAAAATCAGCCAAAATTTCCATTCTACTGCACGTCAAAAAAAAAAAAAACACTTACAGTAAGTGCTATTTGTTTTAAGCTTTATAAAATACATTAAAAAGCAGGGAGCATTTTTATTTCCTTCAAGGAAAAGTACTATAAAATAAGTTACAGTACAGTGAATGTGTCTAAACTGACTTTGTTCCCGTCTTCCAGCCTTAAGTAAGCGCAGACATCGAAATATCACAAGTACATCGTACAGGAGTAAAAAGATGCTTTGTTCTTTTATAAAACAGTTATTTCCTCTAAAGAAGCAGGAAAAATTGCCAAGATGTCAATAATTACATAAAATATAAGTGTACGTGTTCATTAGTACTATCACACGTACGCACACAAACACACACACAAACACACACACACACACACACACATATACACACACACACACACTCACAATCACGCACAACCACACACACGCTTGTTTTGTACAGCTTTCTGTTGTTCGAATGTTGCATATCAAATAATGTTTCATCTTTGTGCTGAAATAACTACATTTTTGTTCGAATTACTTCATGAGCATGAATACAAAAAAAACAAAACAGACAGATTCTTCATATTTGATAGTGTGGCCTAGGGGGCGCTCACACGTCGTCAGCTGGCAGAGGCGGGATGTTGAATCTTGGTCTAGTAAAGAAAGCCATCTTCTCTCTGCAGCAGGAAAGATTAATACATTTAGTATTATTCAGAATTGTCACAACAAGATCCCTACATGCTTTGTTGCCGAGTAAGAGATGACTCACTTGAACGTCTGCACAGGGAGGGGCTCTTTGTGGCTCTGGCCCCTCATTTGCAAAACCTCTTTTGAGGCCTTTCGTAACCTCCTCTCAGCAGCTTCCTCCTGCCTCTGCTCCTGTCTACTCTGCTTGGCCTGCGAGAGAGAAATGAGGGAAAAGAGAAAGAAATGATCAATTATAAATGTGATTTTAAATAGAATTTACAATTCACAGTGTCTTAGAATGGTTGCCTCTATTTATTCAGGTCAGTCATAGTTTTAAAAGCATGCGTTTAAGACTTTTTGCACATTTTCTCTTAGGAAGTCTGGTAAATTGGTGTTCCACCAACGTACTCTGATTTTCAAAACAAAAATGTGGAAAATTATCAAATGACAAAACAACAGATGCAACAGTTTAATTATATATGATTTATAATAAATTACACATAATAATTAATCATTAATATAAATAAATGGTAACAGATTACAATATGTACAATGTGAACATAAGGTAATTAAATATTAAATGAAACAATGTTAATTCTTATTGTTCATTATTAATTCATGTTCCTTCATAATATAACTAAGATTAAATTTATACAGCTTCATCTTAAAAATGTATACCATTCAAAATGTTGGGTCCAAAAAGCTTTACACTTTTTTTTTTTTATTAAAGAAATTAATACTTTTATTTAGCAAAGATGCCCTACATTGATCAAAATGACAGTGAAAACATTTATATAGTTACAAAAAAAATTATGTTCTTATGAAAAAAAAATGGTTTCCCAAAAAATTTAATAAAATAAATAAATAAAAATAAGCAGCACAACCGTTTTCATCTTAGAAAATTAAAGGTAATGTTTCTTCAGCAGCAAATCAGCATATTAAAATTACTTCTGAAACTAAATGATTGATTTGTCATCTGGAATAAATTATACAGAAAACAGTTATTTTAAATTGTAATATTTCACAATATTGCCATTTTACTGTATTTTTGATTTTGGAAATGCAGCCTTGGTGAGCATAAGAGACTTCAAACAAAAACATCTTACTGCCTCCAAACATTTAAATGGTAACATTTTGCAAGAGATTAAATTTGTTACCATTACATTTTAATCAAGCAATTAATTAACTAATGTTAATTTATAATAACACTATTGCCCATTGTTAATTTATATTAATTCATAAAAGTAATAACTAATGTTAAATGTATACAATTTGAAATGCTAAAAATGAACATGTAGAAATTAACCTAGATTAATAAATATTGTAAAAGTATTGTTCATTGTTCATAACGAATGAATATATGTTAGCCAAAGTGTTACCAAATTAATATACATGTAAAACTGTAAATATGTGAATTTGGAAAGTGTCAGAGTGAATGCAAAAAAAGACATCTATATGGGCAGTACCTGTCTCTGGGCCTCACGTAGCAGGTTTCGGAAATGCTCATCCCGCAGGGCCCAGTGAGGAAGGTCCGCGGGGCCACGGGGGCCCTGCATGGGCTCCTCCAACCGCACTTTGAGCTCCCGCAGTGCAGCCAGCTCTTCGCTCAGCTGCCTCTGTCGTGTACGGCAGGCCTGGAGGTCCAGCTCCAGGTCCAGAGAGGTACGTGTGGGCTGCTCAGCCAGAGAGGAGCGGTGAGACTGCTGCGTTCACGTAAAAAGGACATATAAATACACTTCCAGAGCAAAAGATGAATAATAAAAATGCGTGTAAAACAGCAACATTGTCATCATTCCAACCTGTTTATATCGCAGGGTTCGTCTCTCTAGAGTGTTTCTGATAAAGGGGGATTTCTTTGGTAGAGTAGAGCTATCACTGTCACTTCTATACAACTGTGAAGGAGGGAAAACATCATGTAAAGCTGTTTTTTTTATTGATGCAAGGTCATTTATCATTATCATTTCTTTTGTTCTAATCGTATAATTTGGTTTGAGTCCAATAATTTTTTATTTAACTGTTTAACTTTAATCTACTTGATTAAGTGTTGCGTTCAGAACCCTATCACACTTACGATGTTCCAGGGCAAAAAGGACCCGGCCTCAAAAAATTGCTTATAAATCACTCATTATGCTATATTATCACCAAATATTGGATTCAATCTTTTTGTCAACTTCTTTTCTTTCATTTAGGACTGGTTTTGTATTTATATTTGCATCTGATTAATCGTAGGCCTCATTTTTCTGAGAGTAGGCACCTCATTTTTTGAGTGAAAACAGCATTATTTATGAATAATTTTCACAATATTAAATAAAAACTGATGAAAATTTGCACTGTTTATTGCACTAGTGTACTTTAATGTTTAATCAGGGATTTTGCTTTTAAATGCTTTTATTTTGTACAAAATGGCACAAAGTCACACTTGTGGTGTTCCCGGTCAAAAATGACCCGGCCTCAAAAAATTGCTAATAAATCACTCATTATGCTTTATTATCACCAAATATTGGATTCAATCTTTTTGTCAACTTCTTTTCTTTCATTTAGGACTGGTTTTGTATTTATATTTGCTTCTGATTAATCGTAGGCCTCATTTATCTGAGAGTAGGCACCTCATTTTTTGAGTGAAAAAAGCATTATTTATGAATAATTTTCACAATATTAAATAAAAACTGAAGAAAATTTTCACTGTTTATCACAATAGTGTGCTTTAATGCTTAATCAGGGAGTTTGTTTTGAAAGGCTTTTATTTTGTTCAAAATGGCACAAAGTCACACCTGTGGTGTTCCCAGGCAAAAAATTTTTGCCCTGGAACATCACAAGTGTAACAAGGTGAAAAATCTCCCCCAGAAAAGTATGAAAATTATCAAAATTTTTTTTAGAAGTAGTTATACCCTTTATGAACAAAGTCACAAAATTTCAGTCCAATGCGATAACATTAACTAGTATTTTTGGGAAAAATAAAATTTTTTCAGAGCAAAAAGGACCCGAATGCCACATGAGGGTTAATGAATATATTAAATTAAGCCACAAAATGTTTTACATGTTATGACAATGTAATAATATATGCTACAGGGTTATTTAATATGCAGAACATTTTGTGGCTTAATTTCATTATTGTGACTATTATATTATGATCACGGAAAACATCACATTACTGTGATATAAAATGACTCATACTGTGTTTGAAGATTTTGGTCACTAATCCACAGTGTGTGAAGTGTGTGTTTCTACATACCCTACAGACATACTGACTGCGCGCTCCAGGTGAAAACGTCTGAGATCGGACTATTGTGCTGCTGCGCATGAACGGTGAGCTGTGACCCCAGCGGCCTGTCCTTTCCTTCGGCCGCATTCTCATTGGCTCTGGAAGCACACCTTCTGTGTTGGTCGCCTTGTCCACCTATGGTGGGAAAAACAAAAACAATAATAATAAAATTAATTTGTTTAATGATCCATTTTATAGTTCATTGCTCTTCTGCAAAGCCAAGTATTTTATTTAACGCTATTGGCTGTTTTAAAAAGGGGCTGCTTGATATGTCCCGCCCTGTCTTCCTGTTTCAGTTAAAATGACGTCAACACATAAGAGTAACGCTGCGTGTTTCTAAGCATTTCAGGGGACCTTTAAGAAATTGCTGTTTTGAATTCATCAAAAAAAAAAAAAAGTCAAATGTAGTCAGCATTGATGATAATAATAAGAAATTCTTGAGCATAAAAAAAAAAATCACCAAATATTAGAATGATTTCTGAAGGATCATGTGACACTGAAGAATGGAGTAATGCCATCACAGGAATATATCATATATTAAAATATAATAGGTATTTTAATTTGTAATAATATTTCACAATATTACCATTTTATTTTTGATCAAACACTTTTCAAAATTATTACAAAAATCTTACTAACCCCAAACTTTTGACCAGCAGTGTAAGTCTCAAAAAGAAAATCTCGAAAAAAAAAGTTTTAGTTTTTTTTTGTTTGATGCTGTGGATTACAACAAAGTATTATTTGAACGTCCTGAGTGTGTAAACGAAACATTTTTAGTAATTATAATAGAACTTTAACAGACAAGCAAACCACAGTGTTTAAGAGCAGAAATGTGTAGCTTGTATTTAAAGAACTTCTTATCAATTCAATAAGAGGAGAATTCATACAGTTGCTTTGACTTCTGTAACACTTCACAATACCTTTACTATTGGATTTGTCTCTGCAGGCTGGAGACAGCGTCTCGCAGAGTTCAGGCAGATACCTTCACCGCAAAGACTCTCAGGACAGGGAATGACAAACGCTGTACTGTTACTGCAGCCGCTGTCCACTGACTCAGCCTGCCAACTCCTAAATCACACACAGCAGTTAGAACACACAAACTCTGGAACATCATCTGATATAAGTGCTCTTACAGCCATAAGCTCAAAGGTTTATTGGTTTATAGAAAGACAATGAGTGTGTGGACCTCTCAGAAACTGCTTCTCCTTGCTCTTCCTTCCTTTCCAGCTCATCTTCACTCCTCTGTAACTCTTTCTTCATCTCCTCCAAATGAGCCACCACGGACACCTATTCGAAAGTAGGCAGAGAAAAAATATTTTTTATGTTATGTTTGATTTTGTTGTTGTTATTTTTAACCAAATATGCAGAGACAACAAAACCAGTCGTTTTGTAGGTTGATTTCTCTTGTAAAGCGTAAAAACTGCTTTAAACATTGTTCTGTTTGTTCACAAAATCTTTATAAACATTGGCATAAAATATTTTTGCATTAAACAGCCATGTCATCTTCTAAGAACAAAAAAAAGGAAAATATAATTTTCCCCATTCAATCTAATAATAATAACAATAAATAATAATAATTTATTATTAACAGTAATATATATATATATTATTTTATTATCATTAGAATTATACAAATTTAATGAATGAAGACTAAATATTACTATTGCAATAACACTACTGAACTAATATTAAAAAGTATATTATTATTATTATTAAATAATTTTTAAAAACAGTAAATTACAATATTATTGTTTATGGTTGTCTTAATTTCTTTGCTTTAAGACGATAGAGCTTTTCTTGTCAGAAAACTCCTGGAAGACTTTAGTCACAACGAAATCAAAATTGGCAATTCTTATTTTTTCGAGGAATATAGCAGTGTTTATTATAAATTATTTATCTGTGCTAATGATTATTATTATAATTTTTTTAATTCCTGTTTTTTTTTTTCTCAACACAAACTATTCTCATCACAAATTTGAGAAGATGGTTGGTGTATTATTGCATTTTGTGTAGGGCAGCAAATTGAGGCCATGACTGAACTAAAACATGGGAACAAATTCTCTGCATGCCATATGCACAGTTTCATACGAACAATTTAATTTAAGAGAGAGATCTTCAGTGGATCTTCAGTAATCTCTGATAATGCTTTAGCCAGATGAAGAAAAGTCTCCAGTGCTGTCAGCTCACCTCCAGCTTGCCTCGCCCTTCGCTCTTCTCCTCTTCATCCATGATGCGGTTGGGTTGACTGTGGCATCTGTGCTCAGGCCTGTGGTTCTCTGTGTTGTGGATATGCACTTTAAGCCACTGGAAGAGCATTTCAGTACTGCCTGCACAGTCTGTCAGCGAGACGTGAGCAGAGCCCTGAGCCACAAACAGATACGGGTCAGTTTAGCATCTCATAACCATATAAACACTAAAGCTAAGGCAGAAAACACATTTCAACAACTTTAAATGCTATTTTTGTACATGCTGTGGGGTCCAAAACAACTTCTAATTTGCATACAAAACGTTTTATTGCTAATTATATTATCTGCATAAAAATTAATTGAGTGAATTTTAGTCTAACCAGTAGCTCCTCCTGGACGAGGGGTCCTACAGCGCAGAGGTTTAACTGTAATGCATGGGCCCCGGGGCCTCCAGCACTCAGGGGGATCCGGAAGCCCTCATTAAAGCTGAGAAGAGATTGAGGCTCCTGGGCCTTACAGCAGTAATATATGCAGGGCCGACTGGAGTCCACCGGGAGAACATGAACCTTCACAAATCTGAGAGAGACAAACAAGGAGAAAACGCTACTTGTGAACGTCAATGTGTATGTGTGCATAAATTGTTTCTGCAGAGGATATCACTGCAGTAGAGAAGGATGAGTGTATTCGTGGAAAGTTGATGGGACTACTTACACTTTGCATCCATCTCTAACAGTGGCCTTGCTTAAATTTCTCATCTGAAGGACATGCAGCAGCAAAAACATGCCATTCGAATCATATCTGTAAGAGAATAGCCCAGAGCAGATGAACGAGCAAATTAATGGTTATTAGTGATTTGGTACATTATGATGTGGGAATGAGAGGCAGGTATGAGTATGAGCGTGTGTGGTGCTTACAGAAGACCAATCTGAATCTGAACTGGATCTGAGGCTGGGACATCTTGAGTAAAACTGACTTCTTCTGATTCCTCTGTCCTACTGGAAAAAGACATTTAGACATTTATGAATAATTATAGCACCAAAACAACTAAATTTAACTGCATTAAAGTATATATACAATACCGGTCAATTACATTACCATTCAATTATGTTCAAGTACATTTCTTATCTTTTTCTCTTTCTCTCTTATTCTCTTTTTGAAAGAGTGTCTTATGCACACCAAGGCTGCATTCATTTGATCAAAAATACAGTAAAAACTGTAATATTGTAAAATATTATTACAATTTAAAATAAATGCTTTCTATTTGAATTTATTTTAAAATATAATTTATTCTTGTGGTGGCAAAGCTGAATTTTCAGGAGTCATTACTCCAGTCTTCAGTGTCACATGATCCTTCAGAAATCAGTTTGTGCTACTTTGTATTTTTGTGGATACTGTGATACATTTTTTTCCAGAATTTTTTGATGAACAAAGTTGAAAAGAACAGAATTTAATTAAAATTGAAATATTTAGTAACAGTGTAAAAGTCTTTATTTTCAATTTTAAACAATATATCCTTGCTAAATATAAGTATTAATTCTTTCAAAAAAATCTTACTGACCTCAATCTTTTGAAGAATAGTCTGTAGATACTATTTATATCTTCACAATAGTGTGAAGATATAAAAATAATGCATGATATTTAACACATTCTAAAGTAGGTACAGGCCAATGGGATGATTATTAAAATATTTTTTATTAAAATATTAACAATATTGTTAATTGGACATTATTGGACATTTAAAAATGTCCAATAATTGAGGGATTATGGAGATACAGTGAGATACAGTGAGTATTATTATACAATGACAACTTTAATAGTATTTTTTCTTTTATAATATATACTTTCCTTTATAGTTTTGGAACAACATGAGGGTGAGTGAACGGAAGACAGAATTTATTTTTTATTTTTTTTGGTGAACTATCAGTTTAAAGTGTTTATCTTTATTGCAGAATCTTCTCTCACCTTCTGCTCCAGGCTTCAAACACCCCACTGTCTGTTGCCAAAATGTCTTCATTTACTCCTGCAGACACTCGTCTTGCTCTTCTGCTGGTCCTACTTGCACTTTTACAGCGCAGGGTCACTCCTATACATAGTCACACACACACACACACACACACACACACACAAAAACAGGAAATTCAAATTTTTTTATTAGAACAGTGTGATTAAATGTTTAAAGCTGTTTTTTTTTTTTTTTTTTACATTTATTCAATTTGACATTATTATTTCCAAAAATTTGATATTTTTAAACTTTTATTTCTAAACATTTTAAATGAACAATAATTACATCTTTTATTCGGTTTTCTATCCTTAGAAATGAACCTAATGGCTTAACATGTCAATTATGAAAAAATGAAATTAACTGCAATTAAATATTTTCAATGATCAGTCAGTTGCAATTTGCTATTCATCACCTGTGGAGCTGTGTGTTCCTTGGAGAACTCCATCTCTATGGCTCTTCCCCTCCAGGAGATGTGCAGTGGCTGGGATTCCCACTTCCCCTTCCCCAGGAAGAGTAGTATGCTGCTGAGATTGAGTCTGATTCCGTAGTCCTTCAGCCAGCAGACCCCTGCTGGCCACCTCCATGTACTCCTCTGTCATTTGGGCCAGAGGGCAGTCCTGGGGGGCTGAGTGGTAGGTGGTGTCCATGGGGGAGCTGGGAGGGGAGAGCGAGGAGAGCGAGGACCGAGAAGAGAGAGAGGTGAGAGACTGTGGTGTGTCGTGGGACCGTTTTGGGCCGAAGGCTGAACCGTCCCTGCTGTGGGTCTCCAAGGGGAGAAGGTAGCGGAAAGATGGGTCCAGAACATCAGAGCTGCCTTCTGTTCGTTCATACTGGGGCAGGCCGTAGATGTCGGTGAAGCTGATGGAGCTGAGAGAACCACGGCTGGATGCCAAAGAGCCACGACTGGAAGCTAAAGAGCCACGGCTACTGCTGGAGGACACCGTCAGATTACTGGCTGACAGGCTGCACACACAGACAGAGATGGTCATTTTGGGTTCGACGTGGTTAGACATCCTGTATTTGTCTTTGTGTTTTCATCTTTGCAGTATGGCTGTCAATTGATGATATATTCATATTCAAAAATATATATTATTTGATATGCTGGTTGCTAGTCCCAATAATCACACTGTATCAACATTTGCCGAGAAAAACGACAAATGATAATAAATAAAGCTTTAGAAAAGAGGCTTCAAAAGTCAAATGTCTATTTTTGTTGAACATAAGTATATTGGTGGCTTACAATCCAAAGCAATCCATCCTTTTTAAAATACCATTTTATAATTAATATAAATGTATATTAATTTAATATTATTAAACAACATATTAATAAAATAATAAATAGATCATATATGTATATACACGCACACGCACACACATACAAGAACTGTCAATGACATTAATTTACCACAAACTAGATTTTTTTTTTGACAAAGTTATATATATATATATATATTTTTTTTTTTTACTTTATATTGGTTGTATTTGAATGTATTGCTATATCAGCTTCATCTATTATTACATGGCAGATACAAATTAAAACATTCAACAACATCATATCATAAATACAATATAATAAAAACAAACCTTTTATTCTTTAAATTTGAAGTACACAAAAAGGCAAGATTAAGCACAATTCTATAAAGATTCTTTTAATGTACTTTTGATTAAAGTTGTAAACAGTTTAAATAAATAAATAAATAAGTCCTTTAAAGTTTGTCCTGATAAAATTACTTTATATTATTATATTATATTATATATTTCATTGATTATAAATTCAGTTAATTGTACTAAATAAGTGTGTCAAACAGACAGCCCTAGTTTTGATTTATGCTTTCTGAATCAAGTTTGTATGAGGGCGTTCAGGTCGTGTGTGTGATGTACCTCTTCAGCTGAGAGTGTAGATAGGTGGTGATACGGGTGGCTTCCTCGAGTTGCCTCATAAGTGCATTCCTCTTCTCCTGCTGTAATATCCTACACAACACACATTATGATACAGATTTACCACACTTAATAAATACAGTCAGTCGGATTTAACCAACCATTTGATGTCTGCTTGATCTCACAGAATCATAAGAGTGTAGATCACAAACGCAAGCCTGTTTGTTAATATGTTCAATTGTTCATGGTGCAAAAGTGGGAATGATTTAAGCGCATAGTCTGCGGAAGAAGACTATAGTAGTATAAGATTTATGTAATTTAATTTTCACCATCATAAGAAAATGTAATTTTACCATTTTATGGCTCCTAATGTCACAAAAAGAAATGGATCAATATCCATAACATGACAGAAAAACATGCAGGTGGCACCTGGCAAAACAACCCCTATATGTCTCAGCTGAGGTCTCAGATCTAAGACGCTCATAATGAGCAGATCAGAGCTGGAACAAGAACATCTGCTTTGCTCAGTGGGGAAATGAGGGCTCCCTTATTTACCTCTGCGGGCATCTACAAAACTTTTACTGAACTATTTTGTTTGCAAGATTTCCTGATAGCAAATACATAATTCTCCCACCATGTTTTGAGTGGAGGTATATTATGTTTACGGGACATGCTTTTCTTTATTGCCATGCTAGTGCAAATGTTCTTTTTTTCGTGTAGCCCTTCACAATCCCTCAGAATTCACAAACTGAGATACACTTGATCAGTTTTCTTTTAGAAGACTACACATGCTTAAACATCTACAAAATCTATCTAACAAGTCTACTCTATTCCACAGACATGACTGTGTATGAAGAAATAAAGCAGACCTCTGATTGGCTCCCTGGCTCTGGACACTCTGGGCTTTCTGCACCTCCTCCTCCAGCCTGCGTTTCTCCTCCTGCAGCTGAAGCAGCGTGTCTGGGGAGTGCTGCTGCTGGCTAAGTAGAGTGATCTCCTGGAGTAGGGCCTCCTTCTCCCGCAGCAGCTGCAGACAGTCCCAATCCCGATCGGCTTCTGCACGTCCAGACCAGCTCTCACTGTCCAACTGAGCCAACTGATGCTGAATACTGGACATCCTGAGAGACAAGGGGTCAATTTTAATGTCTGCAAGCAGATACATGCGAGAGCAGATCAAATAAAACACACGATGAGAGGATTGTGTTCACATAGGCTACACATGATTTGTATTAAATAAATTCAATACTAATCATACTAATGTTCAAAAGTTTGAGGTTAGTAAGATTTTTTATTGAAAAAACAAAAAACAATTGCATTCAACAAGGATGCATTAAATTTGATCATAAGTGACAGTAAAGACTTTTACATTGTTACAAAAATTACTTTTTTTCAATAAATGCTGCTCTTTTGAACTGAAACAGTATTAAAATAGTACAATTAAATATATAAAAAAACAATACTAAGCTCCACAACTGGTTTAAATAATAATAATAATAATAATAATAAATGTTTCTTGAGCAGCAAATCTGCATATTAGAATGATTTCTGAATGATCATGTGATACTGAAAACATTTTAAAATATATTAAAATAAAAACAGTCATTTTAAATGGTAATAGTTAAATTGTAACAATATTACTGTTTTTGTTGGATCTTTGAAAAAAAATATTTTAAAACTGAAAAGAAAAAATAGTAAAATAGATAAATTATCTTATAATGGTATATAGGAATAACGGCATGAACAGAATGTAATATTGTGAATATGTCTATGTGTGTGAGGGTGTAAAAGTGCTGGCAAAAACATTAAAGAACAGACAGAGACTGCAGCTTTATGTTTGACATGAGAAATTGTGTTTCTGCACTTTTTGAGTTCAGATATTGTGACTCAGTCAGACAGCATGCAAGTTTCCACAGCTTTGTCCTCTCTCAACTCACTCTCTTTTCCCCGCTCACTTTCTCTCTCTGATGTCATACCTGGCACTTTACGGCCAGCTCTGTTGCCATGGAAACATGCATCTTGTAAAAAGGTTTGCATGGATGGAGCCACTGTTACAACACAGAGGCCAAAAGCTACAGCATCAGTTCCTCCTCAAATATATAGAAGATTCCAAGTGCAATGTATGCCACATCAATCCACCACTCTACTTTAATACAAACCACTAAAATCTACAGTGAAGTAGTAGCAACATTATTACACGGCAAATCCAGACAGGGTTTCCCTTAAAAGCAGCGGACAAGGCACATGACTATACTTTCAGGAATCACAGCCAGCCTGAATAGAAGTTCCTTGGTCAACTACTTTGGCTTCTTCAAATCACATGATCGAAATCAGGTGATATTGGGAGGTGAGATACTATTTTCAGTGATCTGAATTATTTTTTACACAGTAGATGAAAAATGGGTGGAAATTCATATAATAACATCAGGTTCTATGCATCTTTATTAACCAGAATATCATATAGATACTGGCCAGTATCTGACCACCTAGCATCTGCCCAGAACACCCCTTAACAATGCCACATGACAACAACAACCTCTGACAATATGTCAGCAAATGCATAAAAATGCTACAGTGACCACCAACTTTTTTGGCAGCCCAGGTTCAGGAAAAAAAGATTCTCATTCATTTTTTCCTTTGGTATTTAAAGAAATTCCTCAAAATGTTCTAAGCCATAAACCAAAACAACCAGCTCCAAGATGAATCACAACATTATAAATTTGAAGCAAAAAATATTTTAAAATTGAAGAAAACAGTTTAAGACAGTGTCCTTAACATTATGATAGATTTCACATTCCATGATGCACTGCAAATTTTATAATCAAATCAAAAACTTTTTTTTTTAAATGCTGCTGAAACCACAGTGAATTTTGAATTCTGTACATACTGTATATACATGCACATACTAACTTTTAACAACCTGAAAGCTCATGGTAGGTCTGTTTTAAAAAGTTTATGTTATTCATAAAAATCCTTTCCCTGCAGAAAAAACAAATGGGATTTTACCTCCAGCACCAGACTGTTATGCAGTATGCTATATGTCTGTTGTTCATAATAGTTATGCAGTGCGTATTTGCAAATCCACATACTTTTTCTTAGCCTCTTCATACTGCCAACTGAGTTTGACTCTGTCTGCAAGCAGTGATGACTCCTGGGTGCCAAACTGTAAGAGAGAAAATACCATTATTAATTATTGAGCATGATGATTGTAAATGTATCTCTGTGATGACACAAAATTATAATGTCAAATATAAAATAACTGAAACTTCAGTTGTAAAACAATGACAACAACAACAAAATCCTGACAAACCTCTCCCATCAGATCAGTCTGGCAGCCAGTGTCTGTGTATTGTTGCACACTACAGGAGTCACCGAGGGTTTCTGCACTGTTGGCCACCTCATTAATGGAGTCACAGAAGTTCAGCGTCAGCTTGGCCAGGCTCTGTGCACAACAAAATTATAACAAATTAAAGAGATATTCATAACAGAAGTTCTCAGTGATCACTTGTGAACACAAGATGGCAGCACCTCTTAAAATAAAAGATATTTGAGAGGGAGCTGAAGGTGTTAACATATTATGGAACATATCAATATCTATTCAGCGATTATTCATGCACTCAGTACACAGAGACAACTAAACTAAAACCATACTAACTAAAGACTAAAACCATAAGAAAAATTTTGCTACCTGAAATAAACTAAATTTTAACTGAAATAAAATGAAATAAGAAACTTAAACTTTTTTTTAATTTCAGTTACTTGCCAATGCAACATTTCTCATTTTCATTTAGTTTAACTTGATGCACTAAAATAAACTAAATTTTAACTGAAATAAAATGAAATAAGAAACTTAAACTTTTTTTTTATTTCAGTTAGTTGCCAATGCAACATTTCTCATTTTCATTTAGTTTAACTTGATGCACTAAAATAAACTAAAACATAAAGAAAAATAATAAAAACAATATAGAAATTAAAAAAATAATAATGTGACAAAAAATTAAAATCCAAAATTAATAAAACTTTTAAATTATAAATTGAAAATATAACAATAAAAACTAACATAAACAGCAATAAAAACTACAACAGAATCTCAGTGATATTAAAATAACACTGACATGAATTTCTGCCTGCAATACATTTTACTTCTGTAACAACAATTCCGAGTGAATCATTATTTTCAACGAGGAATAAAAAAAATGGAAAACAGAACTTTTATACATTAGGAATTCTGAACTGCATTCTGAAAAGTGGGTATTACACACCAGAAAAGAGCTGAACTGAATAAGAGTTTGCCAAAACAATACTGTGATGATGTAGTTCATCAATTATTAACATTGTAAATCTATTTTTTTGTATTTAAATATATATTTTTTATTTATATAAATTTATAACACTACATTTTGTGTTAACTTACCTTGCCATTAAATTATAAAAAAATATATTTTTTAAAAGTATAAAAATATAAGAATACATACATACTGTATATACAGTATATATATAAACATTTTTCCAATTCAAGGAAAAATCTATGAAGGTGATGAATTTGGGTCTGTCTAACCTGGATGAGGTCCTGCCTCTCTTTCTCGCCGGTGCTGATGGTCTTTTTAATGCTGCGCAGCTCGCTGAAGATGGCCTGTGCTTCATCTAGTTTGTAACTGGTCTGACTGCTGGACATCTTCCGGTCAATTCTGGTCAAGACAACACACAAGAAAAAACCATCAGCCATGTTGTTTATGCAACGCGTAAAAAGACAGTACAAGTCATTATAATCCGTAATTATGTCCCCACTGGATGCAAAAAATGCCTAGTTTATAATGGGTTTTATTGGTTTTGTCTCGTCGCTCCGGGACACGGCATCACAGTATGGTGAGGGGCGTAACATTTCCGTCACACGCTTGAGATATTCGGCCAATCACAATGCACTGGATAGCTGGCCAATCAGAGCACACCTCGCTTTTCAGACCGATGAGCTTTGTAAAAATCGACACGTTTCAGAAAGGCGGGGCATAGAGTAGAAACAATAATGTACAGTATGTGGAAAATAATGTGTTTTTTGAACCTTAAACCACACAAACACATTTCATTACACCAAATACACAAAATAATGTTCTTTTTAGCAACATCATATGACCCCTTTAAAGAGAGAGGAAAAAAATCTGACTATTGCTTTTGAAGAGAAACTGTGAGAGATGGCAGTGGTAAATGTGATCTTAGATTTATTAAAACTTGCCTTGTGTCTAATAGACTGGTTAACCATTCATCCATGTTGGAATAATATTGTTTTAACTTAAACCAGCTTCTAGTCTCAAAGGCATAATAATTAGGCAAGTGAAACTGGAGTGCACCACACTAAAACCCTCCCATCGGGGAATGTCTGCCTTCTAAAGCACCAAAGCACTGTGGGATATATATCCTCCGGAGTGTAATGCCTGAAATGTTGGGCATGGAAACAGGATGCCATTCTAGAAACCGAAACAACCAGCTAAACTAGCTACAAAAAAAGTTATAAAAATGCCTTTCAATGCCTCATTGTACATCAATTTGCACAGGAAAGCATTATGAAATATTTTGCCTCTCAATATACTATCGAACAGTAAAAACGATAACATCTATAGCTTTCATACAGATGATAATGGACATGAAATTATAATAAATGAAATATATGATATTGAAAGTGTTGAAATTGATGGTTATATTCATGGGAGGGCGAGAGAGACTGCGTAAAGCATGTCTTTTACATCAGCGTGTCTCTGGCGTAGAGCCTGAGCATCCTCTTCCTGAGGTGGAGTCTCCTTTTCCAGACACACACACAAAGTTTTTTGTGGGTTTAGGTAAAATTCCCCACACACATTCCTGGATCATAAATTCATGAAAAATACTACACAAACATTACAGAACAGCCAGCAAACAGCTCCACTGGTTATTTAAACACAGCACCCTAAATACTATTTTGTTCTATTTTAGCATTGAAAACAGTATGAGAACAATACATTTAGTCAGACACGAAGCAGGTAATTAATTTTGATTTTTTTGGAGTTTGGTATCTGGTAATTGTTTGGTTTGCTGCTCCACTGAACTGAATAATAGTGAAATTAGGGCAGAAATTAGCCCTGAATGCACTAGCTAGCTATACTAACTATAAAGACCACTTTGTCTAAATGAAGAACTCTGGCTAAATATTACTGGAGTGCTAGCAAAACAGCTATTGATAATTCTCACACTTTGGGTAGGGTTTGTTTAAAAAAAGTGTCAACCCAAATTAACTTCAGAAATTAATTTTGCCTAAATGTTAAACATATGACGCCATTCACACTTTGTTTTGTAGCCATTCATTATTCACACAAATATCCGCAATAACTTTATACTATTAAATAAAAATTGGGCTCCTACTGAGCTACAATTATAAGATGTATCAATTTATCAATGTATCTCACCATTGAAAATGTAACCAACTGCTGTGATGTATTTTCTAATATCTGCATGTAGGATTTGTAATATTTTGGTATTTGGTATATAAAAAACATAAAGCTCTTAACCAAAGCATAAAAACAAAACTTACCTAAAACTTTAAAACTATTTTTTCCTGCCTTGAAAGCAATGGTATTTCCATCTTTTCTACTTTTTATTTGCTTTAACGGAAGATACAACTGCCTTGAAACTGAAAGAGAATGCCTGTTTGGGCTGATTTGTGTCTGTTTGTGCCACAATCACTCACCGGTGACGATTACTACAAACACTGACCCAATTCAGATGCACTTGGACAGTTTTCACAGCAACTCTTTGGTTGCTCCTTATGAAAGCTATACACTACCATTGAAAAGTTTGGGGTTGGGAATTTTTTTTAAAAGAAGTCTATTACACTCTTAGGTTGCATTTATTTGCTCAAAAATACAGTAAAACTAAAATATTGTACATTTTATTACAATTTAAAATAACTTTTGTAGTTTATTATATTTTAAAATGTAAATTCTTCCTGCGATGGCAAAGCTGAAGTTTTCAATGTGGCACAATCCTTTAGAAATCATTCTAATATGCTAATGTGGTGCTCAAGAAACATTTGTCATTATTATCAATGTTGAAAACAGTTGTGCTGCTTAATATTTTTGTGATTCTTTGATGAATAGAAAGTTCAAAAGTACAGCATTTAAAGGGATAGTTCACCCAAAAATGAAAATTTGATGTTTTTCTGCTTACCCCCAGGGCATCCAAGATGTAGGTGACTTTGTTTCTTCAGTAGAACACAAATTATGATTTTTAACTCCAACCGTTGCAGTCTATCAGTCGTATAATGCATGGCTATGGTAACAAAATCTATGAGAGTAAAAAAAAACATGCACAGACAAATCCAAATTAAACCCTACGGCTCGTGACGACACATTGATGTCCTAAGACACGAAACGATCAGTTTGTGCGAGAAACCGAACAGTATTTATATCATATTTTACCTCTAATACACCACTATGTCCAACTGCCTTGAGCGCGCGCACGGCATCCGGTGCGTGAGGTGTGTACGCGCTCTGGCGTAGTTTACGCAAGCGCCGGAAGTGTTCTCTCGCGCGTATACGTCACTCATTGTTTACACAGTGCACAGTCATTGTAGGTACGATGGCTAATCAAAATGGTACTTACTTGCGCTTATCCGGATTGTTCAAACCGACTTAAAACTAAAAGATTACGTTCTCATTCGGGAGTGGTGACTTTCCACTTATTTCCCAACTTCTGAGCCTGCTCGCCTGAAGTTATGCTTGATTGCTCTTTGGCTGGATATCAACACACCCATTAACGTAAACTACGCCAGAGCGCGTACACACCTCACGCACCGGATGCCGTGCGCTCGCTCAAGGCAGTTGGACATAGTGGTGTATTAGAGATAAAAAATGATATAAATACTGTTCGGTTTCTGGCACAAACCGATCGTTTCGTGTCTTAGGACATCAATGTGTCGTCACGAGCCGCAGGGCTTCATTTGGATTTGTCTGTGCATGTTTTTTTACTCTCATAGATTTTGTTACCATAGCCATGCATTATACGACTGATAGACTGCAACAGTTGGAGTTAAAAATCATCATTTGTGTTCTACTGAAGAAACAAAGTCACCTACATCTTGGATGCCCTGGGGGTAAGTAGATAAACATAACATTTTCATTTTTGGGTGAACTATCCCTTTAACTGAAACCAAAATCCTTTGTAACACTACTAATGTTTTTACTGTCACTTTTGATCAATTTAATGCAATTTAATGCATCCTTACTGAAAAAAAGTATATATAAAAACCAAGTAAGAACATGTTCTACTTTATGTAATTTCAAGTAAGTCTGTTGTTGCTGGCATATTGTGTTCATTAAAACTATAGACTCGATATAGAACAATAGAAAAGACTGATTCACTTTGTCATAACTGAAGTGTTGAAATACAGAGTGACATCATAAGCTGCGTCTCATTTGATGTGCACTTACTGAACCTGTCCAAGGAGCAAAGTTTGTGGACACTTGGAAAACTACCCAAACAGAGACACACACACACAAACAGAAACATGAATAAACAGGAAAAATAAGACAAAGCAGGAAAATAAACTAATGACAGGGTGGGGTCATGTATGATAAATCACGAAAAAGATTGAGGGCAGGAAGGAATAGTACAACTTTACAATACAATTTTATGCATGAAAAAAAAATGTGAGTGGTTGTCAGGGTGTTCCAAAGTCAAAAAATAAGAACACTATTGCATTCTTGTCACTTTTCACCTTCTAGTTGTAATCTACCAAACGAAAATCATAAATCTGATCACTTAAACAAGAAGTAGCACATCTCTCTGCAAAAAGTCTACTTGCAGGGCATATTGCATACTGAAATGAATTACTTTAATACTACCCGCTAACCCTAAGTATGGCCTGATAGTGATGCTTGCCATAAAAAACGCCACTAATTTCACCCAAATTTTTAAACTACACATGCTCTGTGTGTGCGGCAGAGTACAACTCAGTTTAACTTAAATAAGTATCGCTTTTTATTTCTCCTCTTTCCTACTACTTGTTTCACTTCTGTTTCAGTTTTTATAACCATTTCTTACTATGTGTAAGTAAGTTGTTGTTTTTTAGCATGTAAGTTTGGCAGTGTTATTTTTTAGGATTACTGACAAACTACTGTCGTTTGATTTGTATTTGTTATTTATTTTAAATTTAGTTAAATTACGTCTGAATTTATTATGCCTGTATAGGTCTTTTTATTAAGTTTTAGTTTTATTTAATTTGAGTTATTTTAATACTTCAACAAACTAAATGGAAATGAAATAATATATATATTGAATTTATAAATGTGTAT